>NC_044053.1:1543238-1600738 GCF_902167405.1 Gadus morhua
ATGATCTGGGATCTGGGGATGAATGCTTACTGATGTTGAACTCCTGACCCCCGAAGTCAAACACAAAACTCCTCTGGAGCTTGTTGGAGCTAAGCCCCGCCCCACACACGCGATTGGCTGTTCCCTGGCCAATCACGTCCCAGTCCTGGTCGGCACACATCAGCACGGACGGAGTTCTCATCAGACCACAGAGGATAGAACCTGAGGGAGAGAGGGTGGAGGGGGGAGAGGAGGAGAGGGGGGAGAGAGAGAGAGGGGAGAGGAGGAGAGGAGGGAGAGAGAGAGAGGGGAGAGGAGGAGAGGCGAGGGGAGGAGAGGGAGGATAGGAGAGGAGAGGAGAGAGAGGGGAGAGGAGGAGAGGCGAGGGGAGGAGAGGGAGGAGAGGAGAAGAGAGAGAGGGGAGAGGGAGGAGAGGAGGAGAGGAGGAGAGGGAGGAGAGGAGAGGAGAGGACAGAGGAGAGGAGAAGGAGGAGAGGAGAGGAGGAGGCGAGAGAGTGGAGAGGGAGGAGAGGGAGGTGAGGAGAGGAGAGAGAGGAGAGGGAGGAGAGGGAGGAGAGGAGGAGAGGAGAAGAGCAAGGAGGGAGGGAGGAGAGGAGGAGGACAGGAGAGAAGGGGGAGGAGAGGAGGAAGGTATGAAGAGAGGAGGATAAGGGGCAGAGAGAAGATGACAGGTGGGGAGTAGAGGAAGGAGGAAAGGTGAGGAGAGGAGAGAGCAGGAGGAGGAGAGATGAGAGGAGAAAGGGGAAGGGAATAGGAGACAAGAGGGAGGAGGAAATGAGACCAAAGAGACATTTAGGACAGAAAAGGAGAGATGAGAAGGAGGGATGGAGGGACTGTAAACGTCAGTGTTTGTTACTTTAACGTAACCTCTAGCATGGGGCTAACCCCCACCCCTGGTACTGCTGAACACTGTACCTCCTTCCAGGGTGTTGCGGTTGAGGATGAAGCCCTCACAGCAGGGGTCCCGGGCGCACTGGGCCTGGCAGTAGCGGTGCGCGTCGGTCAGGCTGGTCCCGGAGGAGGGGATGGCCTGGGTGAGGAAGACCCCCGACAGAGCCTTCCTCATCCGCATCCTCTCAAAGCTCTTCTGGAGGCTGGAGGAGAACTCCTCGCCTGGAGCCCAGAGGAGGACAGGGAGGAGGCTAAGACCGGAGCTAGGTCACTGTTAGCTACTGTTAGCATCACACAGTGGAGGCTAACACCGGAGCTAGGTCACTGTTAGCTACTGTTAGCATCACACGGTGGAGGCTAACACTGGAGCTAGGTCACTGTTAGCTACTGGTAGCATCACACGGTGGAGGCTAAGAACGGAGCTAGGTCACTGTTAGGTACTGGTAGCATCACAAAGAGGAGGCTAAGAACGGAGCTAGGTCACTGTTAGCTACTGGTAGCATCACAAAGAGGAGGCTAACACTGGAGCTAGGTCACTGTTAGCTACTGGTAGCATCACACGGTGGAGGCTAAGACCGGAGCTAGGTAACTGTTAGCTACTGGTAGCATCACACGGTGGAGGCTAAGACCGGAGCTAGGTCACTGTTAGCTACTGGTAGCATCACACGGTGGAGGCTAACACTGGAGCTAGGTCACTGTTAGCTACTGGTAGCATCACACGGTGGAGGCTAAGACCGGAGCTAGGTCACTGTTAGCTACTGGTAGCATCACACGGTGGAGGCTAAGACCAGAGCTAGGTCACTGTTAGCTACTGTTAGCATCACACAGTGGAGGCTAACACTGGAGCTAGGTCCCTGTTAGCTACTGTTAGCATCACAAGGAAGAGGCTGCATAGTTAGCCTAACTGTAGACCTTATTCTGTTATTCTGAGCATCACTGGGTTGCTATGGTTACGGTACCTTTCTTCCTGATGACCAGCAGATCGTTAGCTACTCCCCTCACTCTCAGAACACAGGGAGCCGTGGAAACCAACGCGACCTCGGCGTTACCCAGAAACTGTTTGGCCTACAGACACACACACACACACACACACACACACACACACACACACACACACACACACACACACACACACACACACACACACACACACACACACACACACACACACACACACACACAAACATAAGAATCTAGGATATTTTTAATGTGTGTGTGTGTGTGTGTGTGTGTGTGTGTGTGTGTGTGTGTGTGTGTGTGTGTGTGTGTGCGTTTTTCGTGTCCGTGTCCATGCATGTGTGTGTGTGTGTGTGTTTGTTTGTTCCTGCATACCTGTGTATGTGTGTATGTGTTGACGGTGTGTGTGTGTGCTGACGGTGTGTGTGTGTGTGTTTGTGTGTGTATGTGCGTGCCTGCGTGTGTGTGTGTGTGTGTGTACCTGCGTGGTTGTACTACACAGTGTGTTGACAGTGTTCGTGCTGTACAGCTGACACTGCTGCCCTCCGTTCTCTGTGAACAGCGCCACATGGTGGCAGGAGGACTCCACAGCACACGCTGCAAACAACGACATCAATGAACAATGAACAACACAAATAAACACACCGACAGATGGCATCAAACACAAGAGTCCAGTGTTTGTAGTTTGTAGGTTATTGTAGGCATGTGTGTGTGTGTGTGTGTGTGTGTGTGTGTGTGTGTGTGTGTGTGTGTGTGTGTGTGTGTGTGTGTGTGTGTGACCTTGGATGCAGGTTCGGAGGTCGGCCGTCTGGGTCTGCAAAACTTCAGATTCTTCGGCTCCGGTTGCCACGGACGACGGGGGAACCGCCTCAAACCGGTTCAGTTCTGAAACACAGACCACATCCCATAATAACACCTTCTAGAAGACTAGTACTAGTCGTACTGGTCAGCTCCCAGTGTCCACCAGTAGAAGACTGTGGTTGTTCTTTGTGTTTCCATGGCGACGAAGAGTACCTCTGCACTCCCCGTCTGTCAGAGGCGTCTCGCTATTGGTCCATGCAAGCTCCGCCCCCTGGCTGGTGACACACCCCCAGGTTCCAGACAGGAAGTCAGGCTGTGCCGACAGGAAGCTGCCATCCTCAGAGCATCTGAGGCCTCGACGCTGACAGACTGTCTGACCTGTAGGCACGCACACACACGAGCGCCACAAACACACACACACACACACACACACACACACACACACACACACACAGACACACACACACACACACACAAAGACACACACACACACACACACACACACACACACTCATTGTAGCAGTACAGTATAGTAGGATAGTGATCCATGTCGACAGACCAGAGTGGTTGACTCACATTGATGGACAGACGAAGCACCAATCGCTGAGGAGCCCCTTGGACACTTGTTGCACAAGTCCCGCCCCCCCTCCTCTTGATAGGTTCCCTCAGGACAGAGATGACACGCCCCCTCGCCAGAGAAACTACCGGCAGGACACATCACTGGAAAGAGAGAGTGGGAGGTGGAGAGAGTATGAGAGAGATACAGTGAGCGATAGAGGTAGGCAGAGGGACAATAAGAGATACAGTGAGCGATAGAGGGAGGTCGAGGGACAATGAGAGATACAGTGAGAGAGAGAGGAAGGTAGAGGGAGAATGAGAGATACAGTGAGAGACAGAGGAAGGTAGAGGGAGAATGAGAGATACAGTGAGAGACAGAGGAAGGTAGAGGGAGTATGAGAGATACAGTGAGAGATAGAGGAAGGCAGAGGGAGAATGAGAGATGAAAGAGAGAGAGAGAGGAGGTAGAGGGAGAATGAGAGATACAGTGAGCGATAGAGGAAGGTAGAGGGAGAATGAGAGATACAGTGAGAGATAGAGGGAGGTAGAGGGAGAATGAGAGATACAGTGAGAGAGAGAGGAGTAAGAGGAGAGACATGCAAGTTTACACACACACGCAAGTGTGTGTGTGTTTGTAACTGTGTGTGTGTGTTTGTATCTGTGTGTGTGTGTTTGTATCTGTGTGTGTGTGTTTGTAACTGTGTGTGTGTGTTTGTAACTGTGTGTGTGTGTTTGTATCTGTGTGTGTGTGTTTGTAACTGTGTGTGTGTGTTTGTATCTGTGTGTGTGTGTTTGTAACTGTGTGTGTGTGTGTGTATCTGTGTGTGTTCTCTCACCACAGCCCGTCTCCTCTGCGTCGCCATGGAACCCGCTGGCACAGCCGAAGCTGGGCGTCGTCGTGGCGATCAGCTCCGAGGTCCCCAGGGAGGGGTGATTACCCAGAATGCCCTCCACCCCCTCAGCCAATCGGGGGGTCTGCATGAAGACGTCTAGAGGGGAGCGACAGGTCGAGGGATGGATGTTATTCTGATCGTTGGGCCACGTCTGACGCCTTCAGCGCTCCTCTAGTGATGCCTGCCGTCTGACCTAGGTCGTGGAGGTCGGGGAGGTCAGAGGTCGGGATGTCTGACAGCCTGGCCGCCCATGTGACCCTCAGGCTCATGATGTCATCGCTCTCGCAGTGCAGACGGAACGACGCGTCGTCACAGACAGGGACACTCCGCCCGGACACGGGGAGCTGGAGACGCACACACACACACACACACACAAACATACAGAAACACACACACACAGGCACACAAACACATACATGCACACATACAAAATCACACGCATATTGACATTAGTGGTATTAGTATTATTACAGTACCTATGTTGTATTAATATACCTAGTAGAATCAGTATAACACGACAGTATAATAACACAGTATATGAACAGAGTATATCTATAGAGAGTATATATACAGAGAGTGTATCTATAGAGAGTGTATCTATAGAGTGTATCTATGGAGAGTATATCTACGGATAGTCTATCTATTCTATAGATAGACTAACGCTCCGTTCCCTTAGGTGGGCTTTCCTGACTTCCGGCGGTGAATTACTTTTCGACAATTGACCGTTGCTAAGCATATAAATGACCGCTGTCAAGAAAAGTGATTTTTTTTTTTTTTTTTTTACCGCTCCGCAAGTAGTCCTGTAACTTATCAACCCCAGCGAGTCTGGTTGCTAAGCGACGTCAACGTCTTTGGCGGACTATTTCTCTGCTGATCAACACCACGAACGGTAATTGTAAAAAGAGACGCCGTGTGAAGATATTTTTCTCGTTTTGGCAAGGAGCCGTGCACGACGCGGGACAATGTACAGAACGCGTAGGGCGAAGCGAGACCCCTCCGCCGCGCGCCGGTGTCCTGATAATGAGCGGTGTTCTGACCATCGTCCCTTACAGAGTGTAGATATAGAGAGTGTATCTACCAGCAGGGAGCAGAGGCCCCTGGAGGCCGCGTGGGCCCTGAGGTCGGCCTCCAGGCGAGGTAGGGCGGTGAGGCAGTCCCCAGAGAGAGGCAGGCTCCAGTCTGAGGAGGTCAGGAGGGTCTGGAACAGCTGGGACCCTGGAGCACACACACACACACACATAGACACACACACACACACACACATAGACACACACACACACACACACACACACACAGACACACACACACACACACACACACACACACACGCACACACAGACACACACACATACATAGACACACACCCACAAACACAAACATACGCACCCGCACATGCATAAGTCATGATAAAGGTGAAGTTGAGTTCAAAGGTCGGAGGTCGGAGGTCAGTCCTACTCTGGCAGGCTCCGGCCAGGGGTGTCGCTCCCTCCCAGCGCTGTGATTGGACGTCACACAGGAAGCTGCTGGGGGCCAGGGCGTTCTGGTAACCATGGTGACAGGCCAGGGTGCAGCTCTGCCTGTCAGCCGTCGCCGAGCGACAGAGCAGTGCACCATGGGTAATGGTGCTGCCAGAGCAACGAGGGCCTGGAGGGGAGGAAGATCACCATCATCATCATCATTTTAATACCTGCTTACACCTGGTTGCTAGGTAATACCTTGTTACACCTGGTTGCTAGGTAATACCTTGTTACACCTGGTTGCTAGGTAATAACATGTTACACCTGGTTGCTAGGTAATAACATGTTACACCTGGTTACTAGGTAATACCTTGTTACACCTGGTTGCTAGGTAATACCTTGTTACACCTGGTTGCTAGGTAATAACATGTTACACCTGGTTGCTAGGTAATAACATGTTACACCTGGTTGCTAGGTAATACCTTGTTACACCTGGTTGCTAGGTAATAACATGTTACACCTGGTTGCTAGGTAATACCTTGTTACACCTGGTTGCTATCTTAAACCTGGTTGCTAGGGAGCACATGCTTGACAATTGTAGGTGGTCGCTAGGGAACAACCCCACTAGCAAATAACACCTGGTTGCTATGTTACCCCTGGTCGTTCGGGTGAGCCTACGCACGGTCACATGATGGGATGCTTCCTGTGCTGCGATCTGTTCGGCTGCCGGTCACTTCCTGTCCGTCATCGGACACACACCAGCAGGAAGTGATGTCACACTGCAGGGGAACGAAGCCTCCATCGGGCTGACACTGAAGACCCTGAAGCTCACACCAACTAGGACCTACACACACACACACACACACACACCGAGACACACACACAAACACAAACACAAACACACACACGCACCCAGAATACACTCAATTGTAACTTTGTCTGTCGATGACTGTGTGTGTGATGTTTCTTTGTGTGTGTGTGTGTGTGTGTGTGTGTGTGTGTGTGTGTGTGTGTGTGTGTGTGTGTGTGATGTTTCTTTGTGCGCGTGTGTGTGTGTGTGTGTGTGTGTGTGTGTGTGTGTGTGTGTGTGTGTGTGTGTGCGTGCGTGTGTGTTTGTGTGTCTGTGTGTGTGTGCGTTCCCTACATGTGGGTTCTCCAGCAGGGCTGAGGTCGGCCGGTCGGACCACCCGTCCCGTCAGTGGACTGACGCACCAGCCTGCAGCGCCGCCTGTCTGCAGCACCGAGAACCGCCCGTCCTGGAACACAGGGACACACGTCACAACGGCAACCCACCGCCCTCAGGGCCACACAGACGTCACCGCGGCAACCCACCGCCCTCAGGGACAGACCGACGTCACCACGGCAACCCGTCGCCGTGACCACCACCTGGAGATGCGCCTGCAGACCTACCTCCTCGCACCGTGGTCGGTAGGACGCCGTGATGTCAGAGATGATGTCAGAGCCCTTCAGCCAACCAGAGAGCAGCATGCGGCCCTCAGCTCTCTGACACGGAGACGGACCTGCAGGACCAGAGCCGGAGAGTCAGGGGGGTCTGTGTGTATGTGTGCACGTGTGTATATTTGTGTGTCTGAGTGTGTGTGTATGTGTGTGTGGTTGTGAGGTTGTGTGTGTGTGTGTGTGTGTGTGTGTTTGTGCGTGTGTGTGTGTGTGTGTGTGTGTGTGTGTGTGTGTGTGTGTGTGTGTGTGTGTGTGTGTGTGTGTGTGTGTGTGTGTGTGCTCCTACATTGGGGCATCTTCAGAGGGTGACTGGTGAGGGAGTCTGGGATGTATTCTCCATCTTCATCTACACACCAACACTGACCTGTGCCCACACATAAAACACACATTTAAACACACAATCGTGTTTATGAACAAGTCAGACATTTAATAAAAACATTGGTACTGTGTGTGTGTGTGTGTGTGTTGGTGTGTTGGTGTGTTGTGTGTGTGTGTGTGTGTGTGTGTGTGTGTGTGTGTGTGCGCGTGTGCGTGCGTGTGCGTGTGTGTGTGTGACCTGTGCTAGGGTGACACTGTGTGGACAGCCACAGTCCGAGTGCATCGCACTGTGGGGAGTACGGCTGGTAGGAGACGCTCAGAACCTCCGACCGCTGGGGGCGCCACGCCATCTGGACAGCTGCAACACACACAACAAACCTAACACACCCCTCAGAGACACACACACAACGAACCTAACGCACCCCACTGAGACACAAACAACGAACCTAACACACCCCTCAGAGACACACACAACGAACCTAACGCACCTCTAACACACAGCCGCAACACAAACACACGACGACCCTAGAGCAAGGCACTAACACAGGCAGCGTCAGGGGATTGATTCCCCCTGCAGCCGGGATAGTGGATCTAAGGAATCACCCCTGATTAAGTTTATGACTTAATTAAGTTGAGTTAATCAAGGGATTTCTCTCAGTATAACTCAGTGCCATCCTCCCCTGTCACTCACTGGAGTAGGCAGCCAATCGCAGGGCAGCTCTGGAGCGACTCAGCAGCTGCTCAGACAACTGCAGCCGCTCTGCTGATTGGCTGACACGGAGCTCCTCGGGGGTCAGGTGGATGCCCTGGGCCAATAGGAAGCCTTCTCCCAGAGGAAGGCGGGACGTGTTGGAGAGAGCGATGATCCGGTTGGCCTCTGAGAGGAAGGAGGCGACCTCACTCAGCGCAGCGGAGCAGGAGCCTGTGGGGTCACATGGCACGCTAACCCGTTAGCAGGGGGCGCTAACAACAGACAGGAGGTCGACTGGAAAGCAGACAGCAAGCGCAGTTCTGACCTGGAGGGACTGGGCTGTTCTCTGATTGGTCGACTGTAGCAGGACCTGGAAGCAAAAAAACTGGTTTAGTTTAAGTCAACTCAGAGCTTAAACACAGGAGAACTTAAGTGTCTTTGGCCACTATAGCTTTCTTCTGTATCTTTAGTTGAGATCCAATTAAAGACATTTAATACAGTACAACATTGCCAAAATCGATACATCTACAAATACAATACGGGCAAAATGAGTAGAGTGGGTAGAATTGTTAACGTTTACATTCTGCGTTACCATGGCATGAACATCTGTAGGTCAAACATCGACAGCATCAGAAGTTCATTTTTCCACAAAGAGTTACAGAGTGAGGGATCACCAGGAGCAGGTTTGGGCCTTAATGATTTCATCAGCTCATTGTGTAGCATCTTATCCTAGCTATCTTTGTCGTGTACGGGGAATGGGTTAACCTAGTGATTGTTAGTGCTTGGCACTTCGTTCCATGAACATCCTTACTGCACCGACAGCGATATATTGTTGTTTCTCTTTCTTCTGACAAATGTACATAGATCGCTTGTGTCTCTTGTCGCTTTGGGTGAAACCGTTTGCTAAACGCCCTAAATGTAAATGTAAAGGTTCAACGGTAGCATTCAGGTGCCATCAATGCCTTTTAGAGTTGTCAATAAGGCATTGATGACATGAAAATGAATATTGTACAATTGTTTTTGGATTGGATTAGGTTTATGGTTAGGGTTAGGTTAATGGTCGGGGTCAGGGTTAGGTTAGGGTGAGGGTT
This sequence comes from Gadus morhua, assembly GCF_902167405.1. NCBI lineage: Eukaryota > Metazoa > Chordata > Actinopteri > Gadiformes > Gadidae > Gadus > Gadus morhua. The sequence continues at coordinate 1,552,354 of NC_044053.1, forward strand.
AGGGTTAGGGTCAGGGTTAGGTTTAGGGTCAGGTTTAGGGTTAGGTTAATGGTTAGGGTTAGGCTTAAGGTTAGGGTTAGTGTTAGGTTTAGGGTTAGGTCCAGGGTTATGGTTAAGGTTAGGGTTAGGTTTATGGTTAGGGTTAGGTTTAGGGTCAGGTTTAGGGTTAGGTTAATGGTCAGGGTTAGGCTTAGGGTTAGGGTTCGGTTTAGGGTAAGTTTTAGTGCTAGGTTTAGGGTTATGTTTAGGGTCAGGGTTAGGTTTAGGGTTAGAGTTAGGTTTGGGTTAGGGTGAGGGTTAGGGTTAGGGTGAGGGTTAGGGTGAGGGTTAGGGTTAGAGTTAGGGTTAGGTTTAGGGTTATGTTTAGGGTCAGGGTTAGGTTTAGGGTTAGGTTTGGGTTAGGGTGAGGGTTAGGGTGAGGGTTAGGGTGAGGGTTAGGGTGAGGGTAAGGGTCATCTCACAGACTCACAGGAGACGGCGCCCCCTGCTGTCCGGGAGGGCGCCAGCGCCCCCTGGGGGTCCACACAGAAGCAGCGCCGGCCGTCACACTGCAGGGGCAGGAAGCTGCCGTCCCCAGTGCATGCTGGGACGTAGACCTCGTCCGCCGCGGCCCGCCGGCTCCGGGCGGCGAGGGCCAGCCCCCGCTCGCGCTCGCACCGCGAGGGGCAGCGGGGGGGCCCGGCGCCGACGGGGGTCCGGGACCCCGCGACCTCGGCCCCCTGGGGGGTCACGCACCAGCAGGCGGCGGGGTCGCACTGCAGTGGCTGGTAGAGGCCCCCGGGGGTGCACCGCGGCACCCCGAGCGCAGAGGCCGGCTCCCGGGAGCAGGACCGGGCCAGCGGGACCAGGACCTGCACACACACACACACACACACACACACACAGGGGGCGGAGTGTGGGTGTGTGTGTGTGTGTGTGTGTGTGTGTGTGTGTGTGTGCGTGTGCGTGCGTGTGTGTGTGTGTACCTGCTGCAGGGTGTCAGTGTGTGTGTGGCCCATCAGCGTGCGTTGCAGGGCGGACAGGAAGCCCGGGTCCTCCAGGGCCCGGCTCACCGACCGGACCAGCTGCTGGTTCAGAGCCCTCTGGTCCCGGTCCTGGTCCTGGTCCTGGTCCCGGTCCTGGTCCAGGAGGGTCTGCAGGCCGCCCCGCCCCCCCACGGCGCCCGTGAAGTTGAGTGCGGCGGCGTTCTTCAGGAACTTGCCCCCGAAGAGGTTCTCCAGCAGGCGGCCCGGTCCGGCCCGGGACAGCGCCTGGAGGGCGCCCCCCACCGAGGGGAACAGCCCGGCCAGGACCTCCCCCAGGCGGGCCAGGAGGGCGGCCGGCTCCCCCTCCTCCTGGAGCAGGTCCTGGAGGGGCCGCAGCAGGGCGGAGCAGGACCCCTGGGGGGGCCCGGGGGTCTGGTCTGGGGAGAGGGGTCCGGGGGGGTCCAGGGGCCCGGAGGAGAGCAGTCTGGAGAGGGCCAGGCGGCGCCTGGAGGGGCAGTCCGGCTCCGCAGAACCTGGAGAGGGGACCGGGTCAGCAGACCGCGATGGAGACCCCCACGGAGACCCCACAGAGACCCCACCGAGACCCCACAGAGACCCCCACAGAGAACCCCCCGCGGAGACCTCCACAGAGACCCCCCCACAGAGACCCCCCACAGAGACCCCACAGAGACCCCCACAGAGACCCCCCCAGAGACCCCCCCGCGGAGACCTCCACAGAGACCCCCCCACAGAGACCCCCACAGAGACCCCCACAGAGACCCCCCACAGAGACCCCACAGAGACCCCCACAGAGTCGTTCACAAGCTCCCGCAAGAGACCCAAGACCTGCTCAGAGTTCACCTGGACTCACATAGCCACCCCCCACCCCCCATCCCCCACCCCACCCCCCCAACCCCCCCACACCCCCCTTATTGTATCCCCCCCGGATTGGATGTTGTACGTCCTGGCACACATAGTACCAGCTACTGGCTATCTCTGTAGTACTAGCTATCTGGGTCGTATGCGGGGAATGGGTTAACCTAGTGATGGTTAGTGCTGGTTCTATGAACATCCTGACTGTACCCACACAGATGTATTGTTGTTCCTCCTTCTTCTGCGTCTGCTGAATGCCCTCAATGTCAACGTTAACGTAGGACTGGGAGGCGCCAGCTGATGGCACGGTTTATAACTCCTACCTTCCTGCTAAACCCCGCCCTCCCACTCCCTTCAGCCAATCAGAAAGGGCTGCTCCAACAGCCTGCCCTCTGGGAGGTTCTCTAGGCCAGTGGGGCTCAAATGGGGGTCCGCGTACCCCTGGGGGTACTCTGCAGTACCGCAGGGGGTCCTCAACATCCTAGAGGGGGGACACTAGTAGAACATGTGGTCCTCAAACATGCTCTACTAGTGAACCCCCTCTAAGCTAAGAGGGGGTTCACTCAGCCTGTGGCAGCTCGCGGACCCCCTCGGACCCTCGACCGGGTCCGGGGGGGTCTGGCCGGCTGTGGCACTCACCGCAGGCCAGGGCGTCGCCGGGCTGCTGCACCCCAGGGACCTCCCTCCCCAGGGGGTCCACACAGCGGCACTGACCCCCCCGCTGGCACTGCAGGGGGGAGAAGGAGCCGTCGGCCCCGCAGGACGGAACCAGGACCCCCGGGGAGCCCAGAGTCCCCCGACGCTCCACCTCACAGGGCGACGGACCTGGAGGGGGGGAGAGAGGGGGAGACAGGGGGAGAGAGAGAGAGAGAGGGGGAGAGAGCGAGAGAGCGAGAGAGAGAGAGGGGGGGGGGGGAGAGAGAGAGGGAGAGAGAGGGAGAGAGCGAGAGAGAGAGGGGGGGGGAGAGAGGGAGAGAGGGGGGGAGAGAGAGAGAGAGAGAGAGAGAGAGAGAGAGGGGGGGGAGAGAGGGAGAGAGGGGGGGGAGAGAGAGAGAGAGAGAGAGAGAGAGAGAGAGAGAGAGAGACAGAGAGAGAGAGAGAGAGAGAGAGAGAGAGGGGGGGGGAGAGAGGGAGAGAGAGGGGGAGAGAGAGAGAGAGAGAGAGAGAGAGGGGGGGAGAGAGGGAGAGGGAGGGGGGGGAGAGAGGGAGAGAGGGGGGGGGGGAGAGGTAGAGAGAGAGAGAGAGAGGTGAGGGAGAGAGAGAGGGAGAGTGAGAGAGCGAGCGAGGCTGTGATCTAGTTTGGACTCCGTCAGTGTCTCATGAGGTGTGTGTGTAACGACCCCGACCCAGGCAGCGTAGTAGGGGTTACATTGAGGCGCCTCCAGGCTGGCGTCTGGTGTGACACTAGAAACATTCCCACCAACGTCCCTGGAATAGCGTCTGAGATACTCATCCTAACCCCCCCTACAGGCCCCGGGAGAGCTGGGATCGCTGGCGGGCCCCGGACTGAGGGGACCCCCGGACTAACGTGACCCCCCGGCCCGGTGAGACCGGGTCCAGGGGTACAGGGCGGGTCTCACATCTGAAGCGGCCGGTGAGGGCGAGGCGGACGGCCAGCAGGCGGCGCTGCAGCACGCGGTACATGTTGGAGCGGGCGAAGAGGTGGACAGGGCGCAGGTCCGGGAACACCGTGTCATAGACCTCCGAGAGGAGCAGCTCCACGCCTAGGGGACGGCAGCACCTCTAACGTCATCCTCATCATCATCATCATCATCATCATCATCAGCATCAGCATCTTCATCATCATCATCATCATCATCAACTTCATCAACTCTAACATCATCATCATCAGCATCAGCATCTTCATCATCATCATCATCTCTAACATCATCATCATCTCCATTTTCACCATACATGTTTGAGTACAGTGTGTGTGTGTGTGTGTGTGTGTGTGTGTGTGTGTGTTTGTGTACAGTGTGTGTGTGTGTGTGTGTGTGTGTGTACAGTGTGTGTGTGTGTGTGTGTGTGTGTGTGTGTGTGTGTGTGTGTGTGTGTACCTGTGTTGTCCATCTCTCTCCCCTGACTGTCTGAACAGTAGCAGTAGGAGGAGACCAGAGGAAGAGCCTCCCTGAAGCTACTGAACGATGCAAAGACTTCTGGGAACCTGCACAGACACACACAACCACACACACACACACACACACACACGCACACGCACACAAACATTAACATGAAACACAGTAACACACTTGAGGTCGCCTGATTGCATATTAGGAAGCAGACTTGGATAGGTTGTTTGATGTTCATATTGCGTTTGTGTGTGTCTGTGTCTGTCCTACTGGATATGTCTGATTGTGTGTGAGTGTGTGTCGTGTGTGTGTGGCTAGATGTATGTGTTTGTGTGTGTTTGTCTATATGTATTTTTCTATATGTGTATGTGTGTGTGTGTGTGTGTGTGTGTCTGTGTGTGCGTCAGTGTGTGTGTGTCAGTTTGTGTGTGTGTCAGTGTTTGTGTGCGTCAGTGTGTGTGTGGGTGTGTGCATCAGTGTGTGTGTGTGTGTGTGTGTCACTGTGTGCGTCACTGTGTGTCTGTGGTGTGTGCGTCACTGTGTGTGCGTCAGTGTGTGTCTGTGACAGTGTGTGTCAGTATACGTGTGTGTCTATGTGTGTGTGTGTGCGTCACTGTGTGCGTCAGTGTGTGTGTGTGTGTGTGTTTGTGTGTGCGTCACTGTGTGTGTGTCAGTGTGTGTGCGTCAGTGTGTGTGTGTGTGTGTGTGTGTGTGTGTGTGTGCGTCAGTGTGTGTGTGTGTGTGTTTGTGTGTGCGTCACTGTGTGTGTGTGTGTGTGTGTGTGTGTGTGTGTGTGTGTGTGTGTGTGTCTGTGTATGTGTGTCTGTGTGTGCGTCAGTGTGTGTGCGTCAGTGTGTGTGTGTGTGTGTGTGTGTGTGTGTGTGTGTGTCTGTGTATGTGTGTCTGTGTGTGCGTCAGTGTGTGTGCGTCAGTGTGTGTGTGTGTGTGTATGTGCGCGTCACTGTGTGTGTGTGTGTGTGTGTGTGTGTGTGTGTGTGTGTGTGTGTGTGTGTGTGTCTGTGTATGTGTGTCTGTGTGTGCGTCAGTGTGTGTGCGTCAGTGTGTGTGTGTGTGTGTGTGTGTGTGTGTGCGTGTCACTGTGTGTGTGCGTCAGTGTGTGTGTGTGTGTGTGTGTGTGCGCGTCACTGTGTGTGTGTGTGTGTGTGTGTGTGTGTGTGTGTGTGTATGTGTGTCTGTGTGTGCGTCAGTGTGTGTGCGTCAGTGTGTGTGTGTGTGTGTGTGTGTGTGTGTGTGCGCGTCACTGTGTGTGTGTGTGTGTGTGTGTGTGTGTGCGCGTCACTGTGTGTGTGTGTGTGTGTGTGTGTGTGTGCGCGTCACTGTGTGTGTGTGTGTGTGTGTTGGACCTGTTGTAGGCGTCCAGCAGGTCCAGCTGGCTCTGGTCGGTGGTGTTGATGAACTGGCACTGGACCGGCAGGAAGCCCCCGCCGTCGGAGCACTGGGGGGGGGTCTGCCCCCCGCTGGCGTGGAGCAGCCCCCGCGCCCTCACCTCACAGCCCCCCGGGCCTGGGGGTCAGAGGTCAGAGGTCACAGCCCGGACACGCACCTCCACTGAGCCCTCGTGGTGAGACAGACGTATGCGGACTGCCTGTCTCTGCTGAGTGTTGTTGTTGTTGATAGTATTTGTGTAGTGTATTATTGTTGTTGATAGTGTTGTTGATGTGTATGTTGTTGCTGATAATCTTGTTGTGCATTATTGTTGTTGATAATATTGATGTTGTGCATTATTGTTGTTGATAATCTCGTTGTTGTGTGTTATTTTTGTTGATAATGTTGTTGTTGATGATCTTGTTGTGGTGTTGTTATTGTTGTCCTCACAGCGTGCGGGGCGCCCGCTCTGCCGCGTGCCGTACACCTCCATTCCCTGCCGGTCCACGCACCAACACCGCCCCCTGCTGGCGTCGCACTGAACGGCCTCGAAGTCACCTGACTCCTGGCAGAGCGGGGCCACGCCCCCCTGGAGGCCCGCCAACACCTGCTGTCTGAGGAGCAGGCAGGGGGAGGGGCCTGGGCACACACACACACACACACACACACACACATATCGAACACACACACATACACACACACATATACCAACAACACACATCGAACAGACACACCGAAGAGACACGCACACACCAAACACACACACATTTAAACACACACACACACACACATGCAAACACAAACACACACGCACATGCAAACACAAACACAAACACACACACACACACACACACAGTACATGAGGGACAGCAGGTCAATGTGTTAAACAAGCTCAACACTAACTGAGCACAAGATATCACACCCTCAGACACTTACAACGAGGAAGAGAGTCGCTGGTTCGAGTCCCGACAATCTCCTGCCCCTGAGCATCCACACACCAGCACTGCTCGCCCCCGGTACTGCACTGGATACTCCTGTGAGACAGACGGGTGGTCAGACAGACAGGTAGTCACGGAAACAGGTGTACACACAGACAGGTAGAAGGACAGACAGATGGTCAGACAGACAGGTGGTCAGACATACAGGTGGTCAGACAGACTGGTAGTCACGTAAACAGGGGTACACACAGACAGGTAGAAGGCCAGACAGATGGTCAGACAGACAGGTAGTAAGACAGACAGGTGGTCAGCCAGACAGGTGGTCAGACAGACAGGTGGACAGACCGACAGGTGGTCAGCCAGACAGGTGGTCAGACAGACAGGTGGTCAGCCAGACAGGTGGTCAGCCAGACAGGTGGTCAGACCGACAGGTGGTCAGCCAGACAGGTGGTCAGACAGACGGATGGTCAGACAGACAGGTGGTGATTACCTGAACTGGCCGTCTTCAGTGCAGTGAGGGAGGCTGGTTTGTTGCCTGGCGACAGCCACGCTCCGTAAAGACTCACACTGGCTGACCGACTCCAACTGGTACTCTGACACAAACAAAAACCACATGTAAACAACACAACAAACAACTCAGAGGCACGTCAACACATCATGTAAACAAACAACAAGACCCCTGATGTGTTGGCATCTCTTGTGTTTTGTTGTTTACATGTTAGAGATAGATACAGCAATAGAGAGACAGACAGCTAGAGAGACAGACAGACAGAGAGCTAGAGAGACAGACAGCTAGAGAGACAGACAGACAGAGAGCTAGAGAGACAGACAGCTAGAGAGACAGACAGACAGACAGCTAGAGAGACAGACAGACAGAGAGCTAGAGAGACAGACAGACAAATAGAGAGATAGCCAGACAGCTAGAGAGACAGACAGACAGACAGCTAGAGTTAGAGAGACAGACAGAGAGAGAGACAGAGACAGAGACAGAGAGAGAGAGACAGACCGAGAGCGAGACAGAGACAGAGACAGAGAGAGAGAGAGACAGAGACAGAGAGAGGCAGAGACAGACAGAGACAAAAAGAGACCAATAGAGAGACAGACTAATAGAGAGACAGAGATAGAGACAGAGACAAAAAGAGACCAATAGAGAGACAGAGACAGCCAGAGACAGACAGACAAACAGACAAACAGCTAGAGACCGTCAGACAGCTAGTGACAGACAGGCAGGCAGGCAGACAGCTAGTGACAGACGGGCAGACAGACGGGTACCTGAGGCCTTGCTGTGGGTGCCCCCCGGCCCGCAGGCCAGGAGCAGAGCGGGGATGAGGATCCAGGACATGGTGCGGGTCGCTGTGGTGACGGACCACACGCAGCCTCCCGCCTTTATACCAGCGGGCTGCACAGTCACGCTGAGTGGGACTGGAGTCCCTGACCCCTCCTCCTCCTTCACCATCATCATCCTCCTCCTTCACCATCATCATCCTCCTCCTCCACCATCATCATCCTCCTCCTTCACCCTCCTCTTCCTCCACTCTTCCTCTTCAGCTGAGAGCCTCTCAGATCACTAGTGGACTCTGACCCACCTCAAGAAGATCCCATTGTATGGAGTTATTTTACTTTTAGTGATATAGATACTATTTAACAATTATGAATGAATAATTGTTTTAGTATATACTACACAAGAACAATCCAAAAATAAACAAGATAACACTTTTGGCCGGGATATTTTTTTTTTTATTAGCCGTTTATTTATTTTTTAATGTGGAACATTTTGCTTCGAAAACAATATCCCGAGTTTGAGATCTTAATCTCGGGATATTGCCCAATATCCCGAGATAGCAAACCAATCTAATTGCGCCATTTTAGGTTTACGTGTAGCTACTAATAAACAAATATTCACCGAGGGATCCTGAGGTGAATACGTTTTTTAAGCATAAACTACACATGAACACTCCAAAAATAAAACAAGATAACACTTTTTGCTGGGATTAGCTTGTTTTCATTAGCGTTTTTATTTTTTTATTAGCGTAACGAGTCTACCGTCACTACATAAGCACTCAAAACCACACGTACAGACACACACACATACACACAGACAGACACAGACACACACACACACGCAAAACAGACGAGGAATCAAAAGATTAAATTGTTATCTTGGGTGTAAGAAAATCATTTATGATTTGTAGTTTGAATGTGTTTCTGGTTCTTTGCAGACTGATGTAGACCACTAAACACAACCAGCAGGGGACAGCTATTACTGGTCGCATCTGGGCATCTATCGAATCCATTGTAATGACCAATATGTCCAACCGAGGGCGCTAAAGGCCATGATACACCGTACGGAACACTGTGAGTTTATCGACTGTAAAGGTGTTTAGTCTGTAAACAGAATTGTCACCTTAAAGGTCACCACCTATGAGAACCTTAAGAACCCTTAAACAACGTTCAACAGCTTATTTACTAGGCCTTATTCATCTTGTAACCATTTGGTTGATACCATTTGTGAATTAAGATGTTATGATGCATTAAGGCTTTCCACTACAATAAAATATTTCATGGCGTACCAACGATTTTTTCTGTCTCTTATTTCTTGTGCATAAAATTGAAATCAGTTATTTTATGTTTTTGTAACAGGCATGCCTTATTTCTTTCACATCATGTTTCGACCAATCCTGTTGCTGGAGGCAAAGTTAATAGCAGACAAACTAGACCAGCACATGAACATTTTAAAATGTAAATACACACACATTCCTGTGTAATTAATTAAGATGTATGACAGCTCCCTCTGCTGGACAACAGTCTCACACCAAACTACATTTTCCGTTTGAACCAATTTAGCTAAAGTAAATTGATGTGAGACGGGTTGGTGGTTTGAACGTATTGTAGTAGCAGAGAATGGCCTGCGGGGCAGTATGTACATTGTGAAATGCAATAGGCTTGAATTTGGTAGTAATATGGATGTTTTATATTTTTCCAAAATGGATTATGTGAACATTGCTGAATAACATTCATCATGTATATTAAATGTATTGCAGGAGTTTAGCTTGACATTAACCAAGTTAAAAGGACAATCAAATGAACAGCACCAAAAATGTAGAAGTCAATGTGGGATTTTAATATGTAAACAAAAACATTGACAGAAGTGTAATACATATTTTGTAAAGGAAAGCAGAGGAAAACATTTTCCCAGATGAATCTTTTCAAAACGTCATTCATAAAGCAAGAGAAGACGTTTGTGTAAAACCAGCCCTCCCTGACCAGCTCTGTCCCTGACTTAAACCCTGACTCTCAACCCTAACGCTGAACCCTCTGAGGGCAGGAAGACGCTCCTTCAGTGTAAAGGTTCAAGAAGACACTCCTTCAGAGTAAAGGTTTGAACCACGGAGAAGGAAGAAGAAGGGGAAGGAGTAGAGAGTAGTGAAGTAGTGAGGTTAGTGACAGACGTGAGGGAAAGGCGTGTGGAAGCATACGGGTACATGTGGGGTCAAGAAGATCACTCCCACTGGAGGTCATTGATCCATCAGCCTCAGACCGCTGAGCTCAGCAGGTCTTCTGGAGGACGAGGCTCAGATGAACTGAGGAGACGGGACCAGCAGGATGTCAGGATCAGGGCGGGTTCAGCTCAGGTGTGTCTACCCCCGACCAAACAGGATCAGGTGAGGTTCAGCTCAGGTGTGTCTGCCCGGACCAAACAAGGACAATGATTAGGTTCAATATTCAAAAGATGCAACATTATCTAAACCAAAGAGACGCCATTAAGGAGCAGGCAGGCTTTAGGGCGCCTTGCTCAAGGACGCATCACTGTATTCTGAGGACTTGAACCCGGTACCATTGGTTTGAGAGTTGAACCACCAACCCCCTACCTAGTCCAGTATGTCCAGGTAATGCAAACTTACGAGGAATCCTTGATGGTAGAATCCTGGTCGTCCTCAGGATTTGCCTTCCAGATGTACGGCTTCTTCGTCAGTCCTCCAGATTCCTGGTCTGGTTACAAATATAATTTGTCTCCAATGTAAGGTCACAAACACAGTAGTAGTTTGTCTCTAATGTAAGGTCACAAAATCAGTAGTAGTTTGTCTCTAATGTAAGGTAACAAACACAGGAGTAGTTGGGCTCTAATGGCGCGTAACAAAGTAGCAGATGTAGGTGATCTGGTAACCAACCACAGTAGTATGCCTTAACTTCTACTGGAAAAACTAATCCTGCGTTACAACAAGTCCACTGTTTACTTTTTTCAAACTTACGAGGATCCTTGTTGGTGGTGTGATGTTATCCTCCAGAGTCCTGGCTCCTCCATCAGCTCTCCTCAGCCTCCTCAGCGAGTCCTGGTCTGGAACCAACAGCGCAAGTCAGGCCCCAACGTCTGGTAACAAACATGTAGTTTGTCTTATTTTTAAGCCCTTTATTTCCACTTTGTTCGATTAATAAATTTCCTAGTCGTCCTCCAGCGTCTCAGCTCCTCCATCAGCTCTCCTCAGACAGAGTCCTGGTCTGGAACAAACAGCAGAAGTCTTGCTGCAACATGTGGTAAAACAGATGTCGTCTGGTATATATGGTACAAACGCCGGTAGTTTGTGGTAGCAGTATTCTACGAGAAGTGGCAGTGAGTGATGATCCCTTCAGAGTCAGGCTCCATCTACCCCCACGACAGACGTCCTCCACCAGGCAGGGCCTCCATCAGCTCCTCCACCAGGCAGGGCCTTCAGCACAGCTCCTCCACCAGGCAGGGCCTTCAGCACAGCTCCTCCATCAGGCAGGGCCTTCAGCACAGCTCCTCCACCAGGCAGGGCCTTCAGCTCGGCTCCTCCATCAGCTCCTTCAGCCATGGACTCCTGGTCTGGTTACATATATATGGTCTACATATTTTTAAGCAGTCACCACCATTCAGAAAGTAAGTGAAGAGGTTTGTGTAAAACCAGCCCTCCCTGACCAGCTCTGTCCCTGACTCTCAACCCTAACGCTGAACCCTCTGAGGGCAGGAAGACACTCCTTCAGAGTAAAGGTTTGAACCACGGAGAAGGAAGAAGAAGGTGAAGGAGTAGAGAGTAGTGAAGTAGTGAGGTTAGTGACAGACGTGAGGGAAAGGCGTGAGGAAGCACACGGGTACATGTGGGGTCAAGAAGATCACTCCCACTGAAGGTCATTGATCCATCAGCCTCAGACCGCTGAGCTCAGCAGGTCTTCTGGAGGACGAGGCTCAGATGAACTGAGGAGGCAGGACCAGCAGGATGTCAGGATCAGGGCGGGTTCAGCTCAGGTGTGTCTATCCCCGACCAAACAGGATCAGGTGAGGTTCAGCTCAGGTGTGTCTGCCCGGACCAAACAAGGACATTGATTAGGTTCAATATTCAAAAGATGCAACATTATCTGAACCAAAGAGACGTCATTAAAGAGCCGGCAGGCTTTAGGGCGCCTTGCTCAAGGACGCATCACTGTATTCTGAGGACTTGAACACGGCACCATTGGTCTGAGAGTTGAACCCCCAACCTAGTCCACTATATCCAGATAATGCAAACTTACGAGGAATCCTTGATGATAGAGTCCTGGTCGTCCTCAGGATTTGCCTCCCAGATGTACGGCTTCTCCGTCAGTCCTCCAGATTCCTGGTCTGGTTACAAACGTAATTTGTCTCTAATGTAAGGTAAAAAAAACAGTACGTTTGCCTCTAATGTAAGGTCACAAGCACAGGTAGTTGGGCTCTAATGTAAGGTAACAAACACAGTAGTAGTTTGTCTCTAATGTAAGGTCACAAGCACAGGTAGTTGGGCTCTAATGGCGCGTAACAAAGTAGCAGCTGTAGTTTTTCTGGTAACCAACCACAGTAGTACGCCCTAACTTCTACTGAACAAACTAATCCTGCGTTACAACAAGTCCACTATGTATACTTTATGCAAACTTACGAGGATCCTTGTTGGTGGAGTGATGTCGTCCTCCAGATTCTTGGCTCCTCCATCAGCTCTCCTCAGCCAGAGTACTGGTCTGGAACCAACAGCGCAAGTCAGGCTCCAACGTCTGGTAACAAACATGTAGTTTGTCTTATTTTTAAGCCCTTTATTTCCACTTTGTTCGATTAATACAAACGTACAGTCCTTGTTGGTAGAGTGATGGTCATCCTCCAGATTCACGGCTCCCCTATCAGCTCGCCTCCGCTCCAGAAACGCGTTCTAGTAAGAAAACACAGCGGTAGTTTGTTAACGCATGTCAAAGTAACAGCTGTATTTTGCCCTTTAAGTCAACCATGTAAGTAAATACAAACTCACGAGATTCCGTGTTGGTCGATTCCTAGTTATCCTCCAGCGTCTCAGCTCCTCCAGCAGCTCTCCTCTGACAGAGTCCAGTTCTGGAACAAACAGCAAGTCTTGCTGCAACATGTGTTAAAACAGATGTAGTTGTCTGGTATATATGGTACAAACGCCATTAGTTTGTGGTAGCAGTATTCTACGAGAAGTGTCAGTGAGTGTGATGATCATTTCAGATTCAGGCTCCATCTACCCCACGACAGACATCCTCCACAAGGCAGGGCCTTCAGCACGGCTCCTCCACCAGGCAGGGCCTCCATCAGCTCCTCCACCAGGCAGGGCCTCCATCAGCTCCTCCACCAGGCAGGGCCTTCAGCACGGCTCCTCCATCAGCTACTTCAGCCATGGATTCCTGGTCTGGTTACAAACAGTTGGTCTCAGCAGTAAATCACATGGAGACACAACACACCCCACTGGACTTGTAAAATGGAAGACGACTTTAGAACATATTTAAATGCTTAAATTAGACAACGTCTGCAGATTGTCGCGTTCAGCAATTCATCCACTACGGTCATAGCAGCACCAGTAACAATAATGGCTCATATGACTCCTACATAAACCCGGTATGAATTAACTCAAATCACAGCTTGGCACAGATGTAAAGTCATAAGACGATCAAAACCAGACCTAAACTACTGAGGATTTTAGTGTTTCAGGTGAGCTTGGTGATGGTTACCCTCTGGTCCGGTGCTGCAGGCCCCTGGTCTCCAGCCTGGCACCACAAGCCTCCGGTCCCCAGCCTCTCAGCCTCGCCTTTCAGCTACAGCAGCAGGGTTATATCAGCATTTGCCCAACAATAAACTTAATTGACTCATCCAAAACATAGTTAGACAATTAATTTAACTATTATTTTATAACTCAAGGCTGGAAAAGAATTGAGACCAGACATGAGCATTCCATTTTGGGAATGAAGACAGAGCAGTCCACAAGTTTAAAGAAGTGGTTCAGGCCATGCATTGAAACTGACCTCTACTCACACAAGAGCACTGACCTGTTCTGGAGGACATGCGACAGGAGGTGGAGGTCTGGCTCTGGGTGAGGAGGTGGAGGTCTTGCTCTGGGTGAGGAGGTGGACAACTTGGGACAAACTACATGTTACCTTTTTAACCTTTTACAGTTCTAGAGTTTCATCTACTGTAAGGGGGGGGGTCAAGGTGAGGGTAGAGGGGGGGGGTCAAGGTGAGGGTAGAGGGGGGGGTCAAGGTGAGGGTAGAGGGGGGGGGCAAGGTGAGGGTAGAGGGGGGGGTCAAGGTGAGGGTAGAGGGGGGGGTCAAGGTGAGGGTAGGGGGGGGGGTCAAGGTGAGGGTAGAGGGGGGGGTCAAGGTAAGGGGGGGTCAAGGTGAGGGTAGAGGGGGGGGTCAAGGTGAGGGGGGGTCAAGGTGAGGGGGGGTCAAGGCGAGGGTAGAGGGGGGGGTCAAGGTGAGGGGGGGGTCAAGGCGAGGGTAGAGGGGGGGGTCAAGGTGAGGGGGGGGTCAAGGCGAGGGTAGAGGGGGGGGGTCAAGGCGAGGGGGGGGGTCAAGGCGAGGGGGGGGGTCAAGGCGAGGGTAGAGGGGGGGGGTCAAGGCGAGGGTAGAGGGGGGGGGTCAAGGCGAGGGTAGAGGGGGGGGGTCAAGGTGAGGGTAGAGGGGGGGGTCAAGGTGAGGGTAGAGGGGGGGTCAAGGTGAGGGTAGAGGGGGGGTCAAGGTGAGGGTAGAGGGGGGTCAAGGTGAGGGTAGAGGGGGGGGTCAAGGTGAGGGTAGAGGGGGGGGTCAAGGTGAGGGTAGAGGGGGGGGTCAAGGTGAGGGGGGGTCAAGGTGAGGGTAGAGGTCGAGTGTAGGGTAGATGTGTATAGTTTAACTCATTATGGTCAGTATTAAACATCACATAATGCACAACATGCAGAAAAAGCCACACAACCAGGTAGAATTTGTTATATACGATTTTATATAAACACCACGAGTATACATTTTATAAAATCGTTTGCACATTGAAACATTTTGGGAAGCGATTTGTCCGATGTCCGAACCCATTTTGATCACAAAGCGTGTATCGTGAATCCAGCGCAGCCATCTGTCCCTAACTCTGTCCCTAACACTGAACCCCGACGCCTTGAAGGACAAGGAACCCTCCCACCGTGGGGAGGAAGGAACCCTCGATGGAACACGCTAGGTGCATCCAAACGTGCAACAGATGGTGAGAAGGTCATGTTGCGTGAGTGTGGAGGAGATGAATCCACAGGCCAAAGTCCTGTTGTGTGAGTGTGGAGGAGATGAATCCACAGGCCAAGGTCACGTTGTGTGAGTGTGGAGGAGATGAATCCACAGGCCAAGGTCACGTTGTGTGAGTGTGAAGGAGATGAATCCACAGGCCAAGGTCACATTGTGTGAGTGTGAAGGAGATGAATCCACAGGCCAGCGATGAGTGGCAGTTGTTGATCACTGAAATGTGGACAGAGGAAAACAGCATATTGTTCAGTTGACTGTCTAGGTAGTGTCACGTTATCAAAAGGTTATTACACCTGTAGTCAATGAACACGATGTCCATGTCATCTTCAGCAGTGGGCTACTGACCTAAAGGCCTACAGCTGGTCAGAGATACAGGTTTGATGCAGCTCAGATCTGTCCGTCCCAGACTGGACACAGCATTTCAACTGCACCTTACAAAGACGGATGATATGAATACAAAAGGATACAATGATTCAGTTATTTAGCAGACCGTCTGAGCCAAAGAGACTTGGTGAATTCAGAAGTGCGTCATGCCATGTAGTCTGAGAACTCAGGGGTGGAACCCAGCACCATTTGATGGAGAGCCAAACACCCCATCCTACCCCTTTTAGAGTTCCATCAGCAACAGACTCACCTTCCAGATGCATGGCTCCTTCAGCTCCCTCCTCAGTGGATATCCCCTTGGAGTCGGGTGTCACTCGCCCCACCCTGACGTCCTTCACCAGGCAGGTCCTCCATCACCTCCCTATGCCCCGCCTTCCTGTTTGGGGACAAACGGGGCCGTTTGGCCTCAATGTCTGGGCACAATCAAAGTGGTAGTTTGATGGTCTGACATCAGTGGTAGTTTGCTATAATGTCTGGTAGTAAACTGTTGTTTCCCAGTACAAGTCATGTTTAGTTCATGCAAACATACCAGTACTACTTGTTGGCAGGCAGACTCATGGTTCTCCAGGTGCACGGCTCCTCCATCAGCTCTCCTCAGGCATGGACTCCTGGTCTGTGTAAACAGTGGTGGTAGTTGAGCAATTGGGGGGGGGGGGGGGTATTCTTGTGACGCCCGGTTTAAACCAAAGCCCTGGCTGGAGTGTTAATGAGGGCATTAAATATGATTTGTTTGATTCTTTCCAACTTGCATAGAAACTAAAGCAAATGCAAAGCAGCTATAGTTTGTAATCTTTTAAGTCAGAACACTGAAATATTCTAGTTGATGAAAATGCTGTTCAGTTCCATAAATAATTGAATCCCTGAGTTCTGATGGTCACATGACTGAACACAATGATGACCCACAGCTGTCCTTCACCTGCCAGAGACCTCTGCAGTCGCATCGTCGCGATCGTACATTCGAGCGGATCCTGGTGGGTCAGTGATACAATCAGGATATGAAAAAAAAAAAAAAACATTCTCACACCTCAGTAGACAGTTTTTTCTTCATTTTAAAAGGGGACATTATACCACCAGGAGTGAGTGTGCTTAGCCTTACAAGCCGTTTCCAAAATCTGACACATATTACATCACTACTGGGCGTGTACACCTAGATCTGTGCTGATAGATGAGCAACGTTTACTTCGGTCCACTGGGTAGGCTGGTAGAATGATCTGTACAGCACAGATCTAGGTGGACCCGCCCACTAGTGATGTCATACGGGGCAGATTTTCAAAACCGCTTGTTAGGCTAATCCCACTCGCACCTGGTGGTATAATACTTCCCCTTTACAGAATAACAACTTTCAGAACTCATGTGAATAATCAGACGCTGCAGCCTCACATGGAGAGCAAAATTGTGAGTGAATAAATCCTGTTCACTCACAGCTCCCTAAACCCAGCGACTTTTTTCTCAAAATCATTCTGATCAAAACGATGGCTGAAGAGACCGATGTAGGGCTGGTGGAGTGGCTAGTCTAGCAGCCTACTCCTTCACATTGAGGTGGCAGTGTAAGGTATAATCACCTCAGGGTCGGCTGTCCTTGCCCCCCCACCGAGGGACGTCCTTCACCAGCAGGTCCTCAGCACGGCTCTATCAGCCCCCCTCCATCACAGAGTCCTGGTCTGGAGCAAAAAGCAGGGAATTTGCCTCATGTCCACCATGTTCAGTTCATGCAAACCAGTGCAAACCAGTACCACCTGTTGGCAGGTAGATTCATGGTCGTCCTCCAGATGCAGTTCCTCCATCAGCCAAGGCCATCGGGTCTGTAACAAACAGGGGTGGTAGATGAGCAGTGGGTGGGATTATTCTCTGGACGCCTCTTTTAAACCATTCTGAACCAAAGTACTGGCTTTTGGTGTAAAATGTAGAGGAATAGAAGACACTGCAAGTTAAAAAAATAAATAAGAACCATGCACACACTTGAAAATGTGTTATGCAGGAGAATGGTAGAACATTCTGTGAATTCAACGGCACACATTTGAAATTTGACTGTTAACATTATTCAAACAGTCTTCTGCCTCAGCTGAAACTCAATATTTAAAACAAACGATAAAACTTGTAGAATTCTTGTACCAGTAGCGTAGACTCTAGCCTTCACATTGAGGGGTTAAGAGTCTCAATAAAACTTCACTGATGGCTCCATTAAGCCAAGGACGGTTTTCTCTAAATCTGCCATATCAGATGACGGCTGAAGTAACCGATTTTAGAACAGAAACCATTCAGTAGCAGTGAGTGATAATCAATTTAGAGACTGGCTGCATTCACCCCAAGATCATTCTTAAGGCAGGGCCTCCGTCCACCATGGCGCCGTCGGCTCTCGTCCACCATGGCTCCGTCGGCTCTCCTCCACCATGGCGCCGTCGGCTCTCATCCACCATGGCGCCGTCGGCTCTCGTCCACCATGGCGCCGTCGGCTCTCGTCCACCATGGCGCCGTCGGCTCTCGTCCACCATGGCGCCGTCGGCTCTCGTCCACCATGGCGCCGTCGGCTCTCGTCCACCATGGCTCCGTCGGCTCTCGTCCACCATGGCTCCGTCGGCTCTCCTCCACCATGGCTCCGTCGGCTCTCGTCCACCATGGCTCCGTCGGCTCTCGTCCACCATGGCTCCGTCGGCTCTCCTCCACCATGGCGCCGTCGGCTCTCGTCCACCATGGCTCCGTCGGCTCTCGTCCACCATGGCTCCGTCGGCTCTCCTCAATCAGTCCTCCTCCTCCACCAACGCGTCCTGACCTAACATCAAACGGCAGTAGTTGGGTCCAAAATCAGCCATATTAGATGACGGCTGAAGTAACCGATTTTAGAACAGAAACCGTTCAGTAGCAGTGAGTGATAATCAATCTAGAGACTGGCTGCATTCACCCCGACATCATTCTTAAGGCAGGACCTCCACCACGGCTCCTCCGTCGGCCCTCGTCCACCATGGCTCCGTCGGCTCTCGTCCACCATGGCGCCGTCGGCTCTCGTCCACCATGGCTCCATCGGCTCTCGTCCACCATGGCTCCGTCGGCTCTCCTCCATCAGCCCACCTCCTCCACCAACGCGTCCTGACCTAACATCAAACGGCAGTAGTTGGGTCCAAAATCTGGTAACAAAGCCGGGGAGGTCAAACCTGCACACCCTTGCATTTGTAAAGGGGAAAAAATATCTAACTTCTAGCTTACAAGGTGACTCGTTGAGAAATGTATAAACTACTACTGTCAGAATGAAAATCTGAGAAAGATAATAAAAAATAGTCAACCTCTGCAATTAGTTTCAGAGCGGCTTGGTGATGGTTACCCTGGTCCACCCTGCTGCCCCATTACTGGTCCAGGTAGTGGGGTTACCCTCTGGTACTGAACCATCATAATCAAGCACATGAACATCCAATATATATCCTTTTAACACAAAAATCAACATTGATAGAAAGCCACTTACACCGATAGAGCCTGGTTCAACGGCTCGGCCACATCTACTCCCACCGACCACGCTGCAGAGATCACCGAGAAGATCATAATGTTATAAAAGATGGGTAAATACTGTGGGAATCAATGCGAGAAATCAGGCGCTGCAGCCTCACATGGAGAGCAAAATTGTGAGTGAATAAATCCTGTTCACTCACAGCTCCCTAAACCCAGCGACTTTTTTCTCAAAATCATTCTGATCAAAACGATGGCTGAAGAGACCGATGTAGGGCTGGTGGAGTGGCTAGTCTAGCAGCCTACTCCTTCACATTGAGGTGGCAGTGTAAGGTATAATCACCTCAGGGTCGGCTGTCCTTGCCCCCCCACCGAGGGACTTCCTTCACCAGCAGGTCCTCAGCACGGCTCCATCACCACCCCTCCATCACCCAGTCCTGGTCTGGGGCAAACAGCAGGGGATTTGCCTCATGTCCACCATGTTCAGTTCATGCAAACCAGTACCACCTGTTGGCAGGTAGATTCATGGTCGTCCTCCAGATGCAGTTCCTCCATCAGCCAAGGCCATCGGGTCTGTAACAAACAGGGGTGGTAGTTGAGCAGTGGGTGGGATTATTCTCTGGACGCCTCTTTTAAACCATTCTGAACCAAAGTACTGGCTTTTGGTGTAAAATGTAGAGGAATAGAAGACACTGCAAGTTAAAAAAATAAATAAGAACCATGCACTAGGGCTGCACAATATATCGAATTTTTATCGCGATGACGATATTGGCGTCCCACGATGACGAGTAGTGTTCTCGCGATATTTTCGAGATATATATATACATTTTTTTTTTTTTATTTATGATAAAAAATAATCAGCCTCAACAATTAGTTTCAGAGCGGCTTGGAGATGGTACCCTGGTCCACCCTGCTGCCCCATTACTGGTCCAGGTAGTGGGGTTACCCTCTAGTCCCCAGCCTCAGGTCCAACCAGCTGTGTTGTAAAATATTTAACTAGACCTTGGGAGACGACGTGCCATATCTAAACTGCTGTAAATTAGCTTTATTAATCAACTACATTTACATTGAGGGCATTTAGCAGATGCTTTTAACCAAAGCGATGAGTACACTTTTCAGAAAGAGAAGCAATAAACTAGACGCAGGTTGAACGTCTTCAGGAAGCGGACTCCCAAACACTAAATCAAGGAACTGAACCATCATAATCAAGCACATTAACATCCAATATTCATCCTTTTAACACAAAAATCAACATTGATAGAAAGCCACTTACACCGATAGAGCCTGGTTCAACGGCTCGGCCACATCTACTCCCACCGACCACGCTGCAGAGATCACTGAGAAGATCATAATGTTATAAAAGATGGGTAAATACTGTGGGAATCAATGTGAAAGCTTCAATATCAAACACTCACATGTGCGGTTGGATGGACATCTTCTGCATCATACAGGATCAGGACTGCAAGGCCTGGAGTTTCCCCCGTCTGTAAGCACAACATTCATCCATTTAAAAACACCACGACGCGCTTTACATCACTGCCTCACCAATAATAAACTGAGCATCAATACAAGAGTTCTTGGTCACCACGTATCTTAGTTGCCTTGTGCTTAGTTTGATTTATTCAAAAGTCAAAGGTTTATGGTAGCATTTGCGCAACAATTAACTTTACTTTTCTAAACAGCTATACCCTTTGATAATACGTGAATAAGCACACTTACATTTAACCCTTCCTTTTGTTTCTGAAGTCTAGCAGAAACTATATTGAGCAGATCACAGCCCAGATATTTAGAACACTAGCAATATCAATAGTAATTTAGATAGTAAAATGATACTTGGCCACATTCAGCTGCTGGGTTGTTGAAGAAATAAAAAGCCGTAGAAGGTAAATGCCGTCGTCTCCATCTTTTACGCGACCCGATAAATGTATGCGCAGAAAATCGAGAGTTGATTGTAGAGCGCAGTTATCAAAGTAGTTTGCGGTATTTTGTGGGATAATTAAAAATATATATATTTTAAGAGTGCCCTTACTAATTTCTAGTGCATAAGGATTTACCAATAATCGCAGATGGTTACCTATAGAAATGGGGCACTGCCAGATTACCTTAATTGGGTACGCTCATTAGTTATGAGGTTTACGCAACTGCCAATATTGATCGTACTGCCAGACGCCATAATAAGGTGTGGATGACATAACGCAATTGCCAATCCTGATCGTACTGCCAGACGCCATAATAAGGTGTGGATGATGTAACGCAATTGCCAATCCTGTTTGTACTGCCAGTTATCCTCCACCACACAGTACTGCAGCATTAGAGCTTCACAGACTGCACAAAACTAACTACCAACCTCTACAGAAACCCCAAGCCCCGTCATACTGGAATCGTAACGTTCCAGTACGAACCATCCCTAAGTAACGTAACCAGCACCTCACCTTGAGCTGAACGACGATGAAGATCTTGTGGTCGTCTCATTGCAAAATACAGCCAACAGACTTACCTTGAGGCGATCTGGTAGTTTGTTGCTGTTGGTTTATGTACAAAACATTTTGACTAAACATTTCAGTTACCCCATTTAACTAATTATCTACCAATTAACAATGCTTGCCAGTGTACAAAAAAAGCTAACTAATCTGTCTTTTGGCTACTTCCTCGCTTCACATCGCATGAGCATTTTCATATTGATCCGGGTGTGGTCCGAGTGGCCAGAGATGCATGTTAGGATACTGTGCAGTCTGAAGTCTACTGTTCTGTAGACGCGCCCCCCACCGGAGAAACAGTGTTCAAAAGGGCTGTTGCATCAGTTACATGACCTGGAACATCCGTCAAAACTGTGACAGGGACTCCAAGGAGAGACGCCATGGGTAGGATGCGAGGGCTCTTTCTCAGCGACTAGAATACACCACAGCGCCTACGGGAGGGAACCATTGCACACATTACAATATTCCTCTTCATAGATCTTGAAGCCCCAGCGAGGATTTCTTTTCCTCAGCTGAAGAGCTTGGTTACAGCATGAAGAGAACCCTAGTTGGGATGTTACCAAGATGGTTTCTGATTCAAAGGGGGACCCAACTCCCAGGTCCAGCTAGCATCGACAAATGCATTGCAATTCAGCCCAAGAAAAACGTGCATCCCAGCACAGGAGTCCAGAAGATACAATCCACAGGGCCTGCCAGACAACCATCATGTCGGGGCTAGAAAGGGCAGCCACGTCGCAGTCTTTCAAGCTTGAAGGACCATTTCCTAAAATGTTGTGATGTATAATAAGTGCGTATCCCCATGTCATCACGCTCACACATGGTATGCCTCGTCACCCTGATCACGCCCGGATGAAGAACCCCAGGCCAGGTAGAACCCTGACCACATGAACAACCAGGCCAGGTAGAACCCTGACCACATGAACAACCGAACCAGGTAGAACCCTGACCACATGAACAACCGAACCAGGTAGAACCCTGACCGCATGAACAACCAGGCCAGGTAGAACCCTGACCGCATGAACAACCAGGCCAGGTAGAACCCTGACCGCATGAACAACCAGGCCAGGCAGAACCCTGACCGCATGAACAACCAGGCCAGGCAGAACCCTGACCACATGAACAACCAGGCCAGGCAGAACCCTGACCACATGAACAACCAGGCCAGGCAGAACCCTGACCACATGAACAACCAGGCCAGCCAGAACCCTGACCGCATGAACAACCAGGCCAGGCAGAACCCTGACCGCATGAACAACCAGGCCAGGCAGAACCCTGACCGCATGAACAACCAGGCCAGGCAGAACCCTGACCGCATGAACAACCAGGCCAGGCAGAACCCTGACCGCATGAACAACCAGGCCAGGCAGAACCCTGACCGCATGAACAACCAGGCCAGGCAGAACCCTGACCGCATGAACAACCAGGCCAGGCAGAACCCTGACCGCATGAACAACCAGGCCAGGCAGAACCCTGACCGCATGAACAACCAGGCCAGGCAGAACCCTGACCGTATGAACAACCAGGCCAGGTAGAACCCTGACCGCATGAACAACCAGGCAAGGTAGAACCCTGACCGCATGAACAACCAGGCCAGGTAGAACCCTGACCGCATGAACAACCAGGCAAGGTAGAACCCTCGCAATGCCCACCTGAAGAGCCACAGGCAGTCCAGTTGTTTTCCTTCAGACTCAAACTCTTCCGCTTTGATGAGCCTGAGAACAGGGACGGGATTTGATGGAAGTGGTGAGAAGTAATCTGATTAGGTCACCCCAGTGGTGGGATGGTAGGTATCGGACATCCCAGTAGCTGGTAGGTATCGGACATCCCAGTAGCTGGTAGGTTTCAGACATCCCAGTAGCTGGTAGGTTTCAGACATCCCAGTAGCTGGTAGGTTTCAGACATCCCAGTAGCTGGTAGGTTTCAGACATCCCAGTAGCTGGTAGGTTTCAGACATCCCAGTAGCTGGTAGGTTTCAGACATCCCAGTAGCTGGTAGGTTTCAGACATCCCAGTAGCTGGTAGGTTTCAGACATCCCAGTAGCTGGTAGGTTTCAGACATCCCAGTAGCTGGTAGGTTTCGGACGTCCCAGTAGTTGGTAGGTATCGGACGTCCCAGTAGTTGGTAGGTATCGGACGTCCCAGTAGTTGGTAGGTATCGGACGTCCCAGTAGTATCGGACGTCCCAGTAGTTGGTAGGTAGGTCATGAAAGGACCAGACCTTGAACAGAGCAGGGATTGGTTGGTAGGTCTTTACAGTAGGATTCTCCTCATCCCATAATAACAGCAGGCCGTTGAGCCCTCTGCTGGCTCAGATGCAAGCCTTTCTCAGGCTGAACTGCAGAGTAATGGAGGAGGCCAGCTGGTCCTGGAAGTTCGGTCCTCTTAAATCAGAACCTATCGCGGTAAGATCCCACCAAGGACCCTTTTCGTGACTGCAGCTGTGCTCTACTCCAGCTGCGGAGGTAGAGAAACCGTAGCTATGGCTTCAAGATGTATGGTGGGCAACGTTGAAATGTGCTCCATGGTTCTCTAGCGAAGGACCGAGGTGGTGTTCTAGTCGTTGAGGAAGAGCCCTCACCTCTCATCCCCGGGCGTTTCTCCTTTAGGTGAGAGCCTGTCACCATCTTGAATGACATCCCAGTTCATGTAAATGACTTTACAACCACCTCTTAGACACATGCCTTCACCTGAAGGGGGCAAGTCTACAGAGCTGGAGGCTTCAGACAGCGCAGAACCCTAGCATGCATCTCTGATCACTCAATCTGAACCCTCATCAGTACGGCTCATGTGACGTGATGCAAAGTTCAGGAAGTAGTGGCGAAGCATGTCGAAAGAAAATCTAGACAAAACCTTGGACTATGTTTTGGCTGCACTCTGAAACCCTATGTTACTATTCTCACAATTCACTTGGAACCTAAACTACAACCCTTCTAACACAGCATTGACGCATGTTCAAACTAAACAGGTAATTAGCCCACGTACCAACAAAAAACATTATTTAAATCATTCACCTTTCCACCTCAGCCAACGAGGAGGCCAAAACAATGCCCCAGCATAAAGAGGAAATATAAGGACTTACAGTTCGCAGTTTCTTCTTCATGGTTCAGTTTTGATACTCACAGAATCACTTTCTCCTCCTTGACCTGTGAAGTAACGGAACGAGCAGATTCGTTTTAGTGCTCAAACCACACCACTGAGGCAAAGTTGATTCAAGCTAACTTAATTTGAATTAATCATGCATTCCTTTCCCCAAATATTGGCACCAATCTTCTCCAAACGACAGTCCTTTAACCTGTAGAAACTTCATTAAAACTTGATACTAATCATTTTTTTTAACTTTATTTTGGCAGTTGTGTATAGTTTAGCTGCATCTAGACTAATATACTTGAAAGAAATATATCAAATTCTTAAGGGTTTTAACTTAATTTGTTTTGTTTTTAAAAGGCAAAAATCCACCTAATAAAACGATCAAGGGCTTAATAAAAAACATGATTTTGCAAACGCATCAGACTCTATAGAAGTCTTAAATCAGCCCACACAACTAGCACATTGAATCCACATTTAACCACACCACCTGAATAAATAAATGGCCCATAACCACGCAAAAAAACTACAAATGATGTCCAATTACATCAAGAACCAACATTAAACATCAAGTAAGCCTAGTAGGAAAATAAACGTTCTACTCACAGCAGGTCCAGATGTGGTGGTCCGTTTTACTTCGAAAAGCGTTCGTTACAAGAACTGTCATTTGTCACACAAAACCGGGAAACTCCAACCAAGTTCTGGTTAAACTCCTAAAGTATACATCACCGTACCTGGGAGACGTTAGACGGTTAGTGGGGAGACCGACCTGCTTAGTTTGGCCTACTGAGCAGCAGACAGGTAAGTTAGAGATGACTGAGCACGAGTCGCCACATGCAGGTGAACTCATTAGCGCGGAGCGTGGCACTAATTAGTTAAACCACGTGCAGATGCGGCCCAGCGGGTTGCCTTGGTAACGGATATGCGACCATGGTGAGTGGATAGTGCCAGGATTCCCTGGAGAACGATCACAACGTGTGAAATGAACGTGTGGTGTGGAGAAGCTACGCCGCCGCCGTGTGGAGAGGATATGCACGCCGCCGCCGTTGGGACTGGGGTTCGATTCCCAGTCTATATATATAATTATTTCTTCATCATTTTCTGGTATTAATATATCCAATGACTTGTTGATGAATAAGTTGATGACATTTTATAAAAAGTTAGTTTTTATGTGTCAAAAAGACAAACTGTTTTAAAACGGATCTCAATGTTTTGATGATTGTATGGGCGTGATGTCACTTCATAGGGCAGCGGGGTATTCCACAAAGCCGGTTTTATCACATAACCGGGCAAATTAACCCGGGGTTTGCGGTAACCCTAGGGTTTCCGTTCCAAAATGAACACGGTATGTTAGTTACTATAGCAACATATACTCTGAATCAAACCTGGTCGGACCAGGTTTTGTGCAGGTTAAGTTTGGAACATAACCCGGTTTTGGGGATTTAAAGCTGCGTTCACCGCAGATTCCATGTGTTCACAGTGGCATGCCCTTTTGATGAGAGCCCTGTTGATACCGGAGCGCCAATTATTCGTGCAATCCACCGGGAGAGATTTATGACCACGGCTATATCCGGATGACTTTTTGCTGGAGAGATACAGATTCTCACACAAATCTTTAATATATTTAAATAGCTTTCTCCACAGTACCTTGCAGTGAATACATTAACGCCTCGACATGTTTCGATTGGTAGTGATTTTCACCTCTTGACATTGATTTATTTTCATTTTGAAAGAAACGACACATCTCTCGCACATCTCAACGCCATCTCTCGTTCGGTTGTTTAGAACTGAAAATCCGGTTCCCAGGACAACATGACATTTTCACTTTCAAGCGGCCCGTTTCCCCATTTCGATCAGGGTTTCCATGATCCATAAATCACTTCTTTATAGGTTTGGCGTGGACGCGCACAACCCTGTGTTGATTGAACTAATGCATAACCGGTGCCGTGGAACCGACAGCTCTGGTTTAGTTGGCACAGGCTCACTCAACCTAGCCTGGCTCTGCCCGCCTAAGTACTTCCGCTCAATTTGAATTGAGCATACAGCAGGTCTGGACCTGCTGTATGTAATTTGGTTTTCTGGTGCTGTCACGTTAAAATTGTACCGCGGGCGAAAATTGTACAGGCCTACGTCATCGTTTGTTTACTTCCTGACAACCTGCCCGGCAACAGACGACGCGATGCAGAAAATATGTTTCCAAACGACGAAATAACATAATACAGATAGCGGATCGCTATCTGTATTATGATAGATAGCGATAACACTTGTTTTTACTTTATATTTGTATTGTATTTAATTGTTTAATCGAAACAATAAAAAAATCTGCCCGCGAAACGGGCGATCTCGTCAAATGACAAATGTTTTGCCCGCGAAACGGGCGATCGCGTCAAATGACGTAGGAGGGTTCTTGAAACATAATACAGATAACGGATCGCTAGATAACACTTGTTTTTACTTTATATTTGTATTGTATTGATTTATTTAATCGAATTTAGGTAGTAAACTGAGTGTTTTAAGCAGGTTTCATAGTCTAGAATGTTCAAGAACCTTCCTACGTGATTTGACGCGTCATTTGACGCGATCGCCCGTTTTGCGGGCAAATTTTTGTATTGTTTCGATTAAACAATTAAATACAATACAAATATAAAGTAAAAACAAGTGTTATCGCTATCTATCATAATACAGATAGCGATCCGCTATCTGTATTATGTTATTTCGTCGTTTGGAAACATGTTTTCTGCATCGCGTCGTCTGTTGCCGGGCAGGTTGTCAGGTTGTCAGGATGTAAACAAACGATGACGTAGGCCGGTACAATTTTCGCCCCCGGTACAATTTTAACGGGACAGTGCCGCTGTCACGTTAAAATTGTACCCGGGGCGAAAATTGTACCGGCCTACGTCATCTGTTGTTTACATCTTGACAACCTGCCTGGTAACAGACGACGCGATCGTCTGTTGCCGGGCAGGTTGCAAAAAACATTCGGTTCATGTTTCGAAAGACGAAATAACATAATACAGATAACGGATCGCTAGATAACACTTGTTTTTACTTTATATTTGTATTGTATTTAATTGTTTAATCGAATAGCAAAAGACGACGCGATCGTCTGTTGCCGGGAAACGGGAGATCGCGTCAAATGACGTAGGAAGGTTCTTGAACATTCATAAATGCGATTAAACAATTAAATACAATACAGATATAAAGTTAGCAACGCCAATAAATGTTTATGGTAAAATAAGTGTTCTGTCTTGTCACGCTCAATGAAGGAGGGCAATGAACGAGCATGAAAGTTTGCGAATGTTCAAGACAATTCCACTCACATTCTCATTCACGTTCTGGTTTCTTTGAGCACAACATACCGCGTATGGGAGACTGCCAAACAGTGGAGGACAGCAACTACTGTCCGGTACCCTTTTAAGTGAAACGCACCAGATGCAACTAATTAACTAATTATTGTTACGTCCCTGTGTGTGTAGTGAGCGGATGTGGACAGCAGAGGGCGATGTTACCACACGAGAACATCTGCTCTCTGAGCGCTCTGCGAGTTACCGTCTCAATTGCAACCGTAGCTTGGCAGCATCCTGAACGGCCCTTTGAGGAGTGAGAAGGAAGCTTTCATCAAGGAGACCAGAGAGACTCATTCATTGGTTAAACTGGAGTCATCGCCTACCACCACACACGTTAACACACACACACACACACACACACACACACACACACACACACACACACACACACACACACACACACACACACACACACACACACACCACACAGACAAACACCATACAGACACACACCAATACACCATATAGATTCACACCATATGCACGCACAAACCATGATACACACACATAGATTAACACACAATATTGATACACAAAACATATCGATACAAACCATATGCAGATACCATACACGCACAAGCCATAGGTATACACCATAAAGATACACACACACCAGATACACACCATATAGATACACACCATAAAGATAAACACACAAAATAGACACACACCAATGATTAACTTAATATAGATACAAACTATATAGAACACACACACACACACACACACACACACACACACACACACACACACACACACACACACACACACACACACACACACACACACACACACACACACACACACACACACACACACACAATAGATACACTCCATACAGTTCTGGTCACTAAACTCCTCCTTCCCTCTTCTCCTTCTCCCCTCTAATCCTTTTCTCCGTCTCTCGTCCTCGCATATCGTTCTGCATTTTTATTTCCACCCGAGGCTTTAGCCCCGAATAAAACAGCATCGTGACGCTACTGGTTAGGGTTACATACATATCACTGATCGCCGTGGACGGATTACATTGTAATGAGTTGACAACCCCCTGCATGAATGAAGACTCAGAAGGAGTCCCTTTGCGTCAGCAGTTAACCACAAAAAAAACCAAAAGAGTCGATTTTGAATGAACTCGGAGTGAGAATGCGTTGGATGAGAGATCTTCATCAACCCATCCTCCTCATCCTCAGGCTCCGACATTCCCGGACAGAGATCAGCCGGGAACATCTGGAATTCATGTTGTTGTGCTCGTTAGGGCCCCTCCGCCCCCCCCATCTCTTCCACTCCCTCTCTCCCCCCTCCCTGCCTCTCGATCTCTCTCTCTCTCTCTCTCTCACGCTCTCTCTCGCTCTCTCTCTCTCGCTCTCTCTCTCTCTCTCTCTCTCTCTCTCTCTCTCTCTCTCTCTCTCTCTCTCTCTCTCTCTCTCTCTCTCTCTCTCTCTCTCGCTCTCCCTGCCTCTCTCTCTCTCTCTCTCTCTCTCTCTCTCGCTCTCTCGCTCTCTCTCTCTCTCTCTCTCGCTCTCTCGTTCTCTCCCTCTCCCTCTCCCTCTCCCTCTCTCTCTCTGTCTCTCTTTCGTTCTCTTTCTCCCACTCTCTCTCTCTCTCTCTCTCTCCCTCTCTCTCTCTCTCTCTCTCTCTCTCTCTCTCTCTCTCTCTCTCTCTCTCTCTCTCTCTCTCTCTCTCTCTCTCTCCCCTCTCTCTCTCTCTCTCTCTCTCTCTCTCTCTCTCTCTCTCTCTCTCTCTCTCTCTCTCTCTCTCTCTCCTCTGTCTCTACCCCATGTTTTCCTTATTGAAGACATTGACCCGATCTGCATGCAATGCTGTTGCAATCTGCAAATAAAGAAAACCCTAACCCTATAGTTTTAAGTAAAAAAAAACAAACATGTAACCATGGCAACCATTCACAAAAAAACGTGTTTGTCTTATAATATTAGGCCAATAATAACGGAATAGATCATTTTTATTATTATTAGTTAAATTATTGCAATTGTATTATTATAGTATTCGTTTTTGTTAGCAGTAGTTTTATTATTATTACTTATTATTACAATATTGATCAATTACTATGCATTATTAAAGTATTATAAGTATTATCTAAGTATTATTAGTATTTTTAACCACCAGATAACCGACAGCGTTGTCTCCGTTGTCAATGGAAACGCCCACTATGACTTCCGGGGTGAGAGGTCGCCGGAGGATCCAAGATGTCTGCGCCCGACGAGCTGTTCTGCTGGGAGGGCGACTGGGGACTCCCGTCCGTGGACCCCGACTGTCTAGTCCTACTGGTGAGTCGCTCCGCTCGTACACTCGGTCCTCAACCGGCTGCCGGTGGTCCTCAGGATCCGAACCGGCAGCCCTTAACCCCGCCAACACAGCGCTCTGCCGGAGCCGCGTTAGCCCTGGAGCTAAAGTCAGGCTGGGTCCTGATGGAGGAGAGGAGGAGGTGAAGCGCGCTTGGCTGCGGATGTCCTTCTGTCGAAGTGACGTGTTTAAAACGGGAGGAATGCCGTCTCCTCTGTAGTTGGTGTTGGGGTTAGTTGATGAGTTAACGAATGAATGAATGTATTCATGTCAGCAGCCCCAGGGTTAAACGGTAGGGGACGTGACATCACGCCGTCCACACGAGGAGCTCTGAGCACCTCGTCTCCTCACCACTGAGGGGGGATAATGATCCCTTACAGTATAGTGACGGTTTAAAAAAAAAAAGTGATCAGTAAATCATGCTCTTAATGTCATGATGTAGGCTATGGTCCAGTCGGATGTAACCCCGTGTTGTGACAGGGTTTGTTGGTCAAGCCCATACAGTTTGGACCCCTGTGGTTATAAACTATGTTGGATGCTGAAGAAGGCGACAGAAAACTCTCCCTTTGCTTATTGTTGTCACATGACTTATTTACCTGGGCGGCATGTGGCTCAGGAGGTAGAGCGGGTTGGCTTGTAACCGGAAGGGTGCGAGTTCGTTCGCCTCCTCCAGAGGGTTGAAGTGTCCCTGATCAAGACACCTCACCCTGACTGCTCCCGACGAGCTGGCTGTTGATTTGCATGGCTGACTCCGCCGTCGGTGTGTGAATGTGAGGCAATTTTGTAAAGCGCTTTGAGTGGCAGTTGGTGAGAAAAGCGCTGCATGAATGCAGTCCATTTCCGAGGTACCTGAAAGTCTCCAAGCCAGACATTGTCTGGAGTTAAATGCCCTAGATCCAGACTGAGTGATCCCTACCTCTAACTAGTCCTCCAGTAGGACTTGGTGACCACGTTAACACTGGTAACAGCAGTTAACACTGGTGTCTGAAGTCTGCAGGTCTAGGTCTAGTCTGCAGGTCTAGGTCTAGTCTGCAGGTCTAGGGTCTGTAGGTCTAGGTTATTTTTTTCCTTCCAGAGACCAGCGGACGTCGGTCTAGGGTCTGCAGGTCTAGAGACGGCAGGTCTGGAGTCGGCCATGGCAGCGTTTGGTCATATCTCTACTGACCACCTCTGAACAATAGAAGCGGGTCAGGGCTGACGGTCACAATGTGGTGCCTGTTGGCCGACCACACACACAAACACGGAGGATAAAGGAAAAAGCGGCGCATGTCTCAGCGCTGGTTGACGTCACTGGTGTTGGGGAGAGTGAATCATCAATCATAAAGCCCAGATGTTAGTCAGAGCCGTGGGGCAGGACTTCAGTTCTTTCTAGAGATGTTCCAATGCCATTTTTTTCCTTCCCGATACTATTCAGATTCCTGAACCCGAGCATCGGCCGATACAGAGTACCGATACAGCATCTAGCATTGTAGCTACTAACAGCACTTGTTCCTATCGAAGGGTTATTTTATGATGACAGAAAGGATGGCCTGTCATGTGATGGCCTCAGATCGGAGCATAGACTTGCATACTCGCCGACGCACAATACTGCGTTTTAGGCGGTACCTGAGGAATTTCCGATACTGGTATCGGATCAACTCTAGTTCTTTCTCGTTCTCACATTCCTCCAGGGCCACCTATTATTATAATTATAATGTGCACCAGCCAGGTTGAACCGTCCAACCTGTTGCAAAGTTCAAAATCCTCCGCCGTGTGATGTCACCAGAGGGTGGATTGTTGTGCTTATGGATCATAAACATAACACCTCGTGGTGACAGACCCCCCCTCCAATAAAACATCTCTGAAGTAGCAGAGTGCCGGTTCCTCTGTGGTTATTACGGCCAGACGAATGTCTGCGGAGACAGGACCGGACGAGGAGCTTCCTCGACTCACATCCTCTCTAGTCCCCTCTGACAGGAACACGGCCGCCGCGAGCCAGCCTTGGCCGGGCCCGCCGGCTCGTGGCTCGCTCATCCTCCGCCGCCGGCTCCTCAGCCCTTCCAGCTCCATCGCAACATGTTGGTGTTGGAGCGGGATCTGAGGCCGGGAGTGACAGCCGAGCCCGCGCTGTGACTGATCTCCCCCGCTCCCCCCGCCGCTCCGGCTCTCTGCGGTTGGAAACACTTAGCGCCCTTCTCCCAGCTCGGAGAGCCGCCGCCTGCACTCCAGACCGCAGCTCCACTACTGGTTCCCAGCTGTCGCTGCCGTCAACGCTCCAGGGCTCCTCGTGTTCCCCTCCCAGTGAGGCGCCTCTTCTTCCCAGTGCTGAGCTCTCCTGGATGTCTCCTCCCAGTGGGACACTGGGACCCAGCAGCGGAAACATCAGCTCAGTATCTCCACAGCACAGAGCTCTCCTTTGTCCGCTGTCGCCCTCCTCCCCCCGTTCCTTCGGCTTGTGCGGCAGAACATCTGAATCGTTGTAATTTGATGAAACGCTTTGAGCGCTCTCAGCCTCCCTGGTAGGAGGTCGGGGGTTCCTGATTCACAGTGAGCCGCTCTGGGTGAATGAGTAAATAGTAAACAGTGTTGTTGTGCAGGCTGCCTAGCAACCCTGGCCTGGCGCGGCTAGGCCTGGTGCTGGCCCAGGCTGTGGCCGCGGCGGTTCCCCCGCTGTGTTTTTACAGGGTTCTGCTCTGGGCCTCGGGGGCGCGGCGCCGTGGAAACGGTAATCAGATCCTCAGATCTTTAAAGACCTCCAGGAGAAGAGTCTGGAGGAGCTGCCTGTTTCCACCGGCGTCAGCAGACCAGGGAGAGCAGTGGTTCCACACCAGTGGGTAGTGGTTCCTCCACAGTGGGTGGTGGTTACACACCAGTGGGTAATGGTTCTCACCACTGGGTTGGGAGACTGTGGTGGGTCTTGAGGCAGGACTTGGGTGTAGGGAGAAATGTTGTGTGATACAAAATGGACGACCCCGGCATCGGCTGCTGATGTAACGTTCTCGTTACGATGCTGCTTGTCGTAGATTGCTCCTCATGTTTGAACGAGGCCCGCCTGATGACTGTGGGCCTGTCCCGAGTGGCGCTTCTCTGACTGATGACTGTGGGCCTGTCCCGAGTGGCGCTTCTCTGACTGATGACTGTGGGCCTGTCCCGAGTGGCGCTTCTCTGACTGTCGGCACTGTGGGGAATACTGCAGGACCCTTCCTTCAGAGGAGACATAAAACGATGTTTTTACCCAGCCCTGCTCTTCATAAGCGTCCGACCCAACTCAAAGCTGAAGCCTTGACTCCGCTGGGAGGGGGGAGTGATGGCCAGGTGGGGGTGGTGGGATGGCGTTGTGGGCGGAGACGGTGGAGAACCAAGAGACCAGAACGGGGCCCTCGTGTCCGCGGCGGTCTGAGACGGGTCTGGTCTCGTTTCTCAGCGCAGCAGCCCTCGTCAGCACTCACCAAGAGTTTCCTCTTGAACTGATATGCTAATGTGGGGCCTGTCGCGCGCATATTGATGAGGTAGCACGACGGGTGTTTGGAACTTTTTAGATTTCTGGTTTCAACTTTATTGATCAGAAGTTTTCACCATACATGTCAGCTTATTAATTATTATTAATAGATGAAATAATTAAAGCGTAGTGATGGAATTTCAAACTCGTGGTGAATACTGCGACTAGATCACAGGAGGAGCTAGAGCAGGAGGAGCTAGACCAGGAGGGGGGGCAGGCCAGACCCTGGACCAGTAGGCGGTAGTAGAGATGAGGGGCCCGGGCCTCGTGGGTCTGCTGGCTCCAGCGCTGGCGTCTCCTCTGCGCTTTACGACCCGCAGGAATGAGCCGGAATTTCCTCATAAAGCCGTCTGGTGATGATGTCAGCGTTCCTTCCCTTCCTACCTCGCCATCTCTGTCTGGAAGACCGCCCGGCCCAGGACCCTGAATAACACCGCCCGGCCCGGGACCCTGAATAACACCACCACCCAGGACCCTGAATAACACCGCCCGGCCCGGGACCCTGAATAACACCGACCGGCCCGGGACCCTGAATAACACCGCCCGGCCCGGGACCCTGAATAACACCGACCGGCCCGGGACCCTGAATAACACCACCACCCAGGACCCTGAATAACACCGCCCGGCCCAGGTCCCTGAATAACACCACCACCCAGGACCCTGAATAACACCACCACCCAGGACCCTGAATAACACCACCACCCAGGACCCTGAATAACACCAACACCCAGGACCCTGAATAACACCACCACCCAGGACCCTGAATAACACCACCACCCAGGACCCTGAATAACACCACCACCCAGGACCCTGAATAACACCACCACCCAGGACCCTGAATAACACCACCCCACCACCCGGGACCCTGAATAACACCACCCGGCCCGGGACCCTGAATAACACCACCCCCGCCCGGGAACCTGAATAAAACCACCCGGCCCGGGTCCCTGAATAACACCACCCCCGCCCGGGACCCTGAATAACACCACCCCCGCCCGGGACCCTGAATAACACCACCCCCGTCCGGGACCCTGAATAAAACCACCCGGCCCAGGTCCCTGAATAACACCACCCCCGTCCGGGACCCTGAATAACACCACCCCCGCCCGGGACCCTGAATAACACCACCCCCGTCCGGGACCCTGAATAACACCACCCCCGCCCGGGACCCTGAATAACACCACCCCCGCCCGGGACCCTGAATAACACCACCCCACCACCCGGGACCCTGAATAACACCACCCCCGCCCGGGACCCTGAATAACACCACCCCCACCCAGGACACTGAATAACACCACCCCCACCCTGGACCCTGAATAACACCACCCCCGCCCGGGACCCTGAATAACACCACCCCACCACCCGGGACCCTGAATAACACCACCGCCCGGGACCCTGAATAACACCACCCCACCACCCGGGACCCTGAATAACACCACCCCACCACCCGGGACCCTGAATAAGGGTCCTAGTGCATGAAGAAGCAGGGAGGGGACGTTCTTTCGATGTCATTCATACATTTTTCACAGGTTTTCTTGCCCTGTTAGGGTGAGGGGTCGAGGGGGGTTTAGGGTGAGGGGGTGAGGGGTCGAGGGGGGTGTAGGGTGAGGGGGTGAGGGGTCGAGGGGGGTGTAGGGTGAGGGAGTGAGGGGGTGAGGGGTCGAGGGGGGGTGTAGGGTGAAGGTGAGAGGGTGTCGTACAGCGCTCCTGGGAAGCCTTCCCCCTGGAGCTGTGATTAAGAGCTGTACAAACACATCCTCGGGACCTTCTGGTCCGGCTTGTAGAAATATTGACTTTGTGGGGGGGCTGGTCCCCCAGCAAACAGTCCTGGGTTCGAGCCCCGCCGTCTCCTGTCTGTGACCCCCCCCCCCCCCCCCCCCCCCCCCGCCAGTATGTGCGGACCACCGTGCACTGCAGTCTCTCTGGATGAATGCAGACGATGATGATGCTAACAAAGTGTCCTTCTCTCCTTCTCAACAGGCCTACGCGAAGTTCGCCGGGGCTCCTCTCAAAGTCCAGAAGATCTCCAACCCATGGAGAAGCCCCTCAGGTGAGGAGCTCTGCTGGCCTCCGTGAGGCGCGTCCACATCTTTAGAGGAGCTCCGCGTCCTCCATGCAGGACATGAAGCACATCCACAGGTCTTAGCGGAGGCGGAGTTACCTTCACCACTTTAAAACTCTAGTCAGAAGTCTGGTTGTGTCCGGTACGGTCGGTCGTGGCGTCTTGAGGTGCCGTCCGGTATTATCTGTTCAGTTGTCCTGCTGTAGAGGAGAGGTGGAGTACGAGGTGCCCCCCGAGCGAGGCACCTGAACCCCCCACCTGCTCCCCGGGCACTGTGCTGCGGCCGCCCACTGCTGGACCATCTGTCCCCACACGAGCTCCCCGAGGCCACTATGGGGGCCATGATGGGGGCCACTATGGGGGCCACTATGGGGGCCATGATGGCGCTGGTTACCGTTTTGTATTTCTGCTCTGTCTCGGTATTGAATGCACCCGGGTTATCGACTGCACTGCGAGGCTTCTGAGTCTCCTGAACGGCGCAGTGTAGCGCGAGTTGTGACATCTTTGGTCGGCAAAGTGCCATATTAATGAAGTTTAACTTACTTGTTTATCGACCTACTAAGCCTCATATGTAATGTAATCATGAGTAATGTGATCGGTGTGGAGATTTTATTATCTGAATGGAAGACTTTCTTACACTAACAAATAAATAGTACTTGGCATCGTGTTGCATCTTATCCTAGCTCTCTGTGTTGTGTACAGGGAATGGGTTAACCTAGTGATTGTTAGCGCTTGGCACTTGGTTCTGTGAACATCCTTACTGTACCGACAGTGTTGTATGGTTGTTTCTCTATTCTTCTAACAAATTGACTTATTGTAAATCGCTTTAGATGAAAGCGACCCTGACAGTTAAACCAAAACCTTCTTTTGATCACGTGATGTCACTTCCTGCTCCGCCAGGTTCTCTTCCTGCCCTTAGGACGAACAAGGGGGAGGTCCTCTCGAGGACGAGTGACATCATCATCCACCTCCGGAAGCAGGTCAGGATTACCCAGCATGCACCTGCAGCCGACTGTCCCCACGTCGCCCCTCCTCAAGCCTCTGTTGACGCCACAGATGTGGAAATTAGATTAATACCTTTACACACTAAAGATATTACCTTTACACACTTAAGATATTATTACTAGAGCTGTCAAGCGATTAAAATATTTAATCGTGATTAATCGCATTAATGTCATAGTTAACTCACGATTAATCGCGTTTAATCGCAAATTATTTTTCTATGCTAAATATCCCTTGATTTTTTTGTCCCATAATTCTTCTCATTTTAATTGTCTTATCAACATGGTGAAGTGCATCGGCTTGCCTTGTGCATATTGGCATATACATTGGCATATACTGATCAAAACAGGACGATACAAAAAAAGAGCCTATAGTGCAATTAAACGACTGCTTTGAACAAATGTCATTTGAACATAGCAGTCAGGCTACTCCTATGTTTTGAGCCAAAGAAAAAATAAAATCTTTTTTTTTTTTCTTTTTTTTTTTTAAATAAAACAATTGCGTTAATCGCGTGATAATTTTTTTAACGCCGTTAAAATTGGTTTGCGTTAACGCTGTTAATAACGCGTTCAACTGACAGCTCTAATTATTACCTTTACACATTAAAGATATTATTACCTTTACACACTAAAGATATTATTACCGTTACACACTAAAGATATTATTACCTTTACACACTTAAGATATTATTACCTTTACACACTTAAGATATTATTACCGTTACACACTTAAGATATTATTACCTTTACACACTTAAGATATTATTACCTTTACACACTTAAGATATTATTACCTTTACACACTTAAGATATTATTACCTTTACACACTTAAGATATTATTACCTTTACACACTTAAGATATTATTACCTTTACACACTTAAGATATTATTACCTTTACACATTAAAGATATTATTACCTTTACACATTAAAGATATTATTACCTTTACACACTCAAGATATTATTACCTTTACACACTCAAGACATTATTACCTTTACACATTAAAGATATTACCTTTACACATTAAAGATATTGTTACCTTTATGCATTAAAGAAATGAATATGGCAGCTGTGACAGTGATGGAGATCCTTATTGAGTAACGGTGTGCGAGCCATTGAATGTTATTCCTCGTTATGAATTACCGCCACGCTGACGTCTCTCTGGAGAGTACAGAGCAACAGTGTATGGAAACACACCCACACACACACACACACACACCTGGAAGCCATTAAAGAGGCCGTGGTAGGTGGGCTCAGCTAGGCTCTGATGTCTGCTCCACTAGACTCGCGGTAGAAGAGAGGCGGGGCGGGGGGGGGGGGGGAACATCGATAGAATGTAATCCTCTGTACCACGTCCCCTGCATGCTTTCACATGCTAGTGTTTGGCTCACCCAGTGATTTGAATATCAGTGAGTCGGTGTTCACTGGGACAGCTGCTGACACATGAACAGCTGTGGTGTGGTTCGAGACTTGCTGCAGTCTGATTGGTTGGGCTATTCGGCGTTGCGACATTGTGATTGGCTGAAGCGCTGTGAGGTGTAATTTACCTAAGGTAGCATAGAAAGAATGTCTCCCAGCATGCACTGCTGCAGTAAAGAGGTTATATGGAAACTTCTGGATATGAGAAACTGTAAACAAACCAGCATGAAACACACACACGCACCTTCACTAGCGCACACCGACACAACCACAGTCCTCTACTGGTGTTCACTGGGAGCTACCCAGTTGTACCACTTACATCTACTGGGATCTGTGTTTACTGATACATTGTTTTGAAGTTATTGGTTGAATCTGTGACAGTATAGGGTGTGCCAGTACAGGGAAGTTGAACTCTCAAGTTCTTTGTTCAGTCCAATAGGCACAGCCCCTCTAACGCTGGTTTCTCCGTCAGAAATACAACGCTGACTACGACCTGTCGGCCCGGGAGGGGGCGGACACACTGGCCTTCAGCTCGCTGCTGGAGGAGAGGCTGCTGCCGGCCCTGGTGAGAGAACACACACACACACACACACACACACACACACACACACACACACACACACACACACACACACACACACACACACACACACACACACACACACACACACACACACACACACACACACACACACACACACACACACACACACAGAGAGCTCACTGCCTCTCCGTCCGTCCCTCCCTCCTCCTGTCCCTCCTCCCTCCCCCCGGCCTCAGATCCACACCTTCTGGATGGACAGTAAGAACTACGTGGAGCTCACGCGGCGCTGGTACGCGGAGCACCTGCCCTTCCCCCTCAGCCTGGTGGTCCCGGGACGCATGCAGGCCGCGCAGCAGGCCCGCCTCCGCCTGGCCCGCAGCGACGAGGCGCTGGACGGGGGGGAGGAGCTGGAGAAGGAGGTGAGGGGGGTGGGGAGGGGGGGGGGTGAAGGGGGGGAGGAGGAGGAGATGATGGGCGGCATGTGTCCAGGACACCTAGGAGGAGCCGGGGATCGGACTGGCAACCTTCCGGTTACCAGCCGACCCGCTAGTCCTCCTAGACCCATGGTGTGGAGGTGTCCCTGACGCCTCACCCTGACCGCTCCTGACCAGCTGGCTGTCGCCCTGCGGGGCTGACTCCGCCGTCGGGGGGTGAATGTGTGTGTGAATGTGAGGCAATATTGAAGAGGGATTTGAGTGGCCACTGGTTAGCAAAGCGCTGAATAAATGCATCCCATTAACCGGAGAGCAGATGTTGAGACTGAGGGACCTCCAGATGTGTGTGTGTGTGTGAGGGTGACCCCCAGATGGTTCTGTGTCTGTGTGTGAGGGTGACCCCCAGATGGTTCTGTGTGTGTGTGAGGGTGACCCCCAGATGGTTCTGTGTCTGTGTGTGAGGGTGACCCCCAGATGGTTCTGTGTGTGTGTGGGGGTGACCCCAGATGGTTCTGTGTGTGTGTGAGGGTGACCCCAGATGGTTCTGTGTCTGTGTGTGAGGGTGACCCCCAGATGGTTCTGTGTGTGTGTGGGGGGCTGACCCCCAGATGTGTTGTCTCCCCAGCTCTACCACGACGCGGCCGAGTGTATGAACCTGCTGTCCCAGCGCCTCGGCACCAGCAAGTTCTTCTTCGGAGACTCGTAAGTCTCACGGAACGCCCGTCCTCTCTGAGGCCGCCCGTCTGTGGCGGCCCGCTGGCTGCCAGATGATGTCACTGGCAGGGGGCCCGGGGTGACCTCACCGTCTGTCTCAGTGTGTTGTGGTGGTTCTTCTCTCTCAGTGTGTTGTGGTGGTTCTTCTCTCTCAGTGTGTTGTGGTGGTTCTTCTCTCTCAGTGTGTTGTGTGGTGGTTCTTCTCTCTCAGTGTGTTGTGGTGGTTCTTCTCTCTCAGTGTGTTGTGGTGGTTCTTCTGTCTCAGTGTGTTGTGGTGGTTCTTCTCTCTCAGTGTGTTGTGTGGTGGTTCTTCTCTCTCAGTGTGTTGTGGTGGTTCTTCTGTCTCAGTGTGTTGTGGTGGTTCTTCTCTCTCAGTGTGTTGTGGTGGTTCTTCTCTCTCAGTGTGTTGTGTGATGGTTATTCTCTCTGTGTGTTGTGGTGGTTCTTCTGTCTCAGTGTGTTGTGTGGTTATTCTGTCTCTGTGTGTTGTGGTGGTTTTTCTCTCTCAGTGTGTTGTGGTGGTTCTTCTCTCTGTGTGTTGTGTGGTGGTTATTCTCTCTGTGTGTTGTGGTGGTTCTTCTCTCTCAGTGTGTTGTGGTGGTTCTTCTGTCTCAGTGTGTTGTGTGGTGCTTCTGTCTCAGTGTGTTGTGGTGGTTCTTCTCTCTCAGTGTGTTGTGGTGGTTCTTCTGTCTCAGTGTGTTGTGGTGGTTCTTATCTCTCAGTGTGTTGTGGTGGTTCTTATCTCTCAGTGTGTTGTGGTGGTTCTTCTCTCTCAGTGTGTTGTGGTGGTTCTTCTGTCTCAGTGTGTTGTGGTGGTTCTTCTGTCTCAGTGTGTTGTGGTGGTTCTTCTGTCTCAGTGTGTTGTGGTGGTTCTTCTGTCTCAGTGTGTTGTGGTGGTGGTTCTTCTGTCTCAGTGTGTTGTGTGGTGGTTCTTCTGTCTGTGTCAGTGTGTTCTAGGGCCGCTCGATTATGGAAAAAATCATAATCATGATTATTTTGGTCAAAATTGAGATCACGATTATTGAAATGATTATTTTCAAGTTTGAAAACATGATGTATTTATTGAGCCTGTCTCTCCCAAAAAACACTTTGTAACTGAGAACTTTGAAATTTCCCCTTCAAAAAATATACAAAGTGGGAAAAATGAAAATATTCAAATCGAAAATGTACAGATATGTATCCAGCTGTTCTTTCTATAAAACATTATATGAATAAAAATAAATGAAAAACCTCCCCGTGTCCCCCAGCCCCTCCTCCCTGGACGCGGTGGTCTTCGGACACCTGGCCCCCCTGCTGAATGCCAAGCTGCCCAACGCCAAGCTGCAGCAGCAGCTCAAGTCCCTGGACAACCTGACCCTCTTCTGCTCCAACATCCTGCTGCTCTACTTCCCCGGCGACGGCCGAGGTGAGCGCTGCCTTCGCACTTCTAGAAACGCATTTCTACAGATATTGAACAATTATTCGCCAAAGAGGTGAATCATTGTTTCAGTATACACTGCACGGGAACACTCCAAAAACAAACACGGTAACACTTTTTGCAGGGATTTCTTTTTTCTATTACCGGTTTATTAGTTTTTATGAGCGTGACGAGATGACCGTCACGCCGTATCCCGAGTTTGAGATCTTAATCATGGGATATTGCCCAATATCCCGAGATACTGGGGTGCAGAGAACCAATCAAATTGAGCCATCTTAGGAGGTTCACGTGTAGCATATACTAAAGATGGATAGATTTCCTCGCGATCCGGCGTTCCGCGCCAGCAATCAACGTTCGCAGTTCGCAAATGTAATGAATTAGTCCTTGAGCTTAACCTCTTAGAGTAGTGCCTTACTCATAGGCCAGCGGAGTAGTGACCTGGCCGTCCTGGGTTTGAGGGAACCCCACCATCACCACAGTGCTGCGAGGGGGCCCGTTCTACAACCCCCCCCCCCCTGACCACGCCTCCCTCCTGTCTCCCCAGAGAACGCGGGGCGCAAGGCGTCCTCCCCCGCCGAGGGGGGCGACTTCGACCACGTGCCCAACAAGCGCCGCAAGCAGATCCTGTCGGCGCTGACGGCGGTGGGCGCCATGCTGGCCTACGCCCTCTTCACCGGCATCCTGTCCGTCAGACACGTCCACCAGAGGGCGCTGGAGGCCTCCCCGGGCCGGACCGCCGCCGACGATGAGGAGGACGAGGACGAGGACTGAGGAAGAGGAGGAGCGGGATGGGGAGGAGGACTGAGGATGCTGTTCTTTATTTATCTTCCTCTGAGGAACAGGAAGTGTTGCCATGGACACTAGGGGGAATTTGCTTTGTTAAGGGGGTCTCTCGTTAAGGGGGTCTCTCGTTAAGGGGGTCTCTCGTGAAGGGGTCTCTAGTTAAGGGGTTTCTCGTTAAGGGGGTCCCTCGTTAAGGGTTTCCCTCGTTAAGGGGGTCCCTCGTTAAGGGGGTCTCTCGTTAAGGGGGTTTCTCATTAAGGGGATCTCTCATTAAGGGGTCCCCATTAAGGGGGTCTCTTGTAGGAGCTGGCTTGGCCATTGAGCCAGTCCTCACTAATAACAAAATGATTGTGGAAACACTAGGGAGCAATGATGGAAACGGCCCAAGAAATGATAGGAGTCCAACTTCATTCCACTTCAGTTCGATCTGATTGGCTGCTTGGCTGAACCAATCGCGCCAAAATCAGTTGAGTTGCAGCCTACTATACTCTGCTGATAGCCAATGA
Organism: Gadus morhua; assembly: GCF_902167405.1. NCBI lineage: Eukaryota > Metazoa > Chordata > Actinopteri > Gadiformes > Gadidae > Gadus > Gadus morhua. The sequence goes on from NC_044053.1 coordinate 1,594,481, forward strand.
GAGGCTAGCCATGGTCATTATGGCTTGTTGTCTGGTTGTAAAGAATATATATAATAAAATATTTCCAGTGAGTTCTTTCTCCACCGATGTACTTTCTGTTGCTCTCAGATATAAGATATTTCTTGCATTGTGAGAAAGATCTGCTCGCATTACTTATTTTCCGTGCATTGCAACGATGCAAGTTCTGTCTGGCCTGGTTGGTTCTGGACCAGGTGAACGGTTCCTCTGGGAGTGGGAACAGACCCTGAGCAGAACCAGGACTCCTCTGGGAGGTACTGGGGGCCCGAGGTCCGTCTTGCGTTTGGGTAGAAACACTGATTCAGGTCACGGTGGTTCCAGAACTCACTGAAGGTCCCCTGAGCTTTGGTCTGAGGTGTTCCAGAGGAGCATCATGTACAGGGAGGGGGGGGGGGGGGGGTACTGTTCACCTGTTCTCTGATTGGTTGGTGTCAGCACGGGTGCCGGTTGTATCCAATGAGCACAGAGCCACTGTGAGATGTCTAACTATCACACACACGCGCACACACACACACACAGACTATCACACAGACTATCACACACACACATAGACTATCAAACACACATAGACTATCACACATACACACGCGCACACGGCAGCTTGTCCGGCTCTGACCCCTCTGCCGCACCGTTGGGACGTCCAGCTGCACGTGACGTCAGCGAGCAGGAATCCTCCACTGGCTTCTGTTCTCGCTCCAAGCTCGTGCGAGCGTGAGGCGCAAGAATGACCCAAGTGCGCGCTCCCGTCTCAACGGAAAGAAGTAGCTGCCTCCTCGTAGCGGAGATAGCATCGCGGTATGTGCGCCGCGCTCCTGAGTACCCCAGAAGCCGACCGTAATGACCTGAGAGCGCACCGCTGGGGAGACTTTCGTACCCCAGGAATGCCGAGATAACCCCGATACCCGCGTAGAGAGAGAGGACGAGGGGGAGAAAGAGAGAGAGAGAGAGAGAGAGATCGAGATGGGGAGAGACGTCGAGAGCGGGAGAGAGAGAGAGAGAGGACTCAGGAATGACGGAACATTTAAACGGTTACGCGCGGTGGCTCCCCTCTCACTGTTTCCGCCTCTGATCGGAAACCTTTCTGGAAAGAGACTTCGGAAAACTTAATAAAACATTTTACACGATTGTTCGGATTGAGGCATTTTACGCACAGCCGCAGATCTGTGTGTGTGTGTTGGTGTGTGGTGTGTGCGTTGTTGGGGGAGGCTGTGTGTGTGTGTGTGTGTGTGTGTGTGTGTGTGTGTGTGTGTGTGTGTGTGTGTGTGTGTGTGTGTGTGTGTGTGTCGATGTGGGAGAGTGTGTGTGTGTGTGTGTTGCCGGGATCTGTTCGCATTGTCGGGGGAGGGGGTTGCATTCCCATCACCTGCATGCCGTTAAATGTGGTTGCCATGGTGACGCAGCCACCAGAAACAAACAGGTCCCGGTGGAGGGAGGCGGGGCTCCCGCTGTTCAACAAGTTACTCCCCTCCGCTCTTTATAGAGTAGACCGGTACCCCCTAAGCCCTGGCCTACATGGTCCTTTAAACCCAGACCTACCCTAAACCCAGGCCTACATGGTCATCTAAACCCCGGCATACAGGGTAGGCCTACCCTAAACACAGGCCTACATGGTCCTCTAAACCCCGGCTTACATGGTCCTCTAAACCCCGGTTTACAGGTTCCACCTCCAAGCCCAGGCCTAGAGGGTTTGATACTCTGACTGCTGCGGCCAATCATTCAGGTATGAATTAATGAATGACGTCAATACATTACTCCCTCCTCTCCTCGGTCGTAAAGCTGCGTTCTGTTCCCTCGAGCACGGCTCCCTGCACGCGCACTGTCACATCCACTCACCGCCCCGACGCGGGGGCGCGCCGGACGGCAATTCTTCGCTGCTCGTGCACGTTGCACCCCGTCCCATTCCCCAGTCCCGCTCCGGTTCAGTCGGGTATCCTCCACTCCAGTCAGCTCGGATCCGGTCGGTCGGACTCTTCTTCCTTCCGCGGCGCCTAATCCGGATTAACTCCCTTCATTCAACGCCTAATCCGGATTAACTCCCCTCCCGCAGCGCCTAATCCGGATTAAATCCCCTCGCACTTCATCTGGACATGGGTGCGATGCGCGTGCTCCTGTCCCTCTCCATCTCCCTGCTGCTCGCGGACGGACAGCCGGCAGATGTGCAAGGTGAGCAACGACCGGGAACTAAAGGATCTGGTTCTGTGTTTGAGCACAAGAAGTGGTTCGAGCGGTGCTAGCCCCCCCCCCCCCCCCCCCCCCTCGCCCAGGTGTTCCCAATAGACCCAAAGTTTTCAAATGTATTACGCGACGACGTGGTCTCCGGTCCTCTCAGACCTGGACGTGGTCTCCGGTCCCTCTCAGTCCTGGACATGGTCTCCGGTCCCTCTCAGACCTGCGCTCTTGTTCATCTCCGGAATGTTTGCGGGTTTATGCAGTCTTTTTTTTGTTCACTTCTCAATCAACACCGCGACCAGAGGGGTGGTGTTGAGGGGTGGTGTTGAGACGGTCTGAATAACATCCTTTATCCCATTGGGACCTGTTGAAGGCTGCCCGGGACCCGTCCCTCCTCCGCTCTCCTCCTCTCCGGGGGGCACGGCCGACTCTCTAGTTCGTACTTCCAATGAGACGCTCACTCTGGCTTTGCGCGAATATAATTTAAGAGAAGACTAATTAACGAGAGCCTGTTATTCGTTTTTCCTGTCATTTGTGAGAGTCGGTCTGACGTTCATAACACGGTTAGAGAGTATTATGTAATGTTTGTTGGGGCTGAACGCAGTTCCAGCTGTGTGTGTGTGTGTGAGAGAGAGAGAGAGAGAGAGAGAGAGAGAGAGAGAGAGAGAGAGAGAGAGAGAGAGAGAGAGAGAGAGAGAGAGAGAGAGAGAGAGAGAGAGAGAGAGAGAGAGAGAGAGAGAGAGAGAGAGAGAGAGAGAGATCATTATTTCAGGTAAATGTATTGGGCCAAAAATATCACAAAACATTGTAGCCTATATATACGGGCTCCAGACTGCAACCAAATGGTTGCATTTTGCAACCAAAATTTGAGACTGTGCGACTGAATGTTGCATCTGGTCGCACAAGAGTGACCAGTAAATTTGCCCTTTTTTATTTTTTTATTGGAAGGGGCGCGTCAACGAATCCGGAACCTGTAGCAGGCTAATGAGTGTGAGAAGGATAAGGAATTGCCACTGTTAGTGGCTAATTGAGCGCGAATTGCATTCCTCACCCGACCCGACCCGCTATAAATTGATTTCGACGCCCGACCCGCACCCGAAGGAAAATTAGACACATTAGATGGAACGCCGGGGATTTACACTATGTAGTGTTTGGCCTGGTGCTTTAGATTAGTGTGAAGAAAAACTCATCATCCACTGGTGACGGTTTTAGTTGACTCCTCTGCTCCTGAATAACATATCCAGCACCGAAGAAGTCTCGCTCGCAATCACAAAACCCGCGTCCGACCCGCGCTGTTCAGGCGTCTGACCCACACCCGTGTCCGACACATTATTTTTTCACCCGTTTCCTCCAAATTGTCCGGTACCAGTGGGTACCCGAACCCGGTCCGGACTTCATGTGCCATAAAGGGCGGCGCCTCGTAATGCATTCTCAACGGAGAGGCGAGCGGGCAGAGAGGAAGCACAGCGTCCTGTCAAGCGGCACGACAAGCGGGCGCTGTCGCAAACTGTCGCTTCCGTGCTTGTCGAACGCATGAGCGTTCGACGAGATGAGAATCCCAATAAAATGTGACACAGAATTTGAAAACGCACATTGTAATTTCTGCATCCGTTATCAAAATATTTATTAGTAATACAGTGAAAAAAAATTGAAAATCACATTGCCATGTTGATTCACGGTGTGCGCCCCTACAATTTCTGGTTGTGCCCCTAAAACTTTCAGTTAGGGGCCTAAGTGCTCCTAGTGAAAAAATTTAGTCTGGAGCCCTGTGGTACGGTATATACCAGGGGTTTTCAAAGTATGAGAGTGAGCCCCCCCTCAGAGAACTTTTTTTAAAAAAACGTTTTAAAGATACTTTTAAAACATTTTTAAAAAATTCTAATCATCTTTGTGCGTTCTTAAACACATTTCTTAACACATTTTAACATCTTTACCTAAGCATGTTTTTGCTTAACTTTTTTTAAATACATTTGAACAGCTTAATCTGTAAACTGCCAGTTTAGCCTCCTTTTTTAGCTCACCTCTACTTTAGTGGGAGCAATGAGTTTGCATCTGACTTTGCGTCTTCGTCTTTGCGCTTTTTTTGTTACTTTTTCTGGTTTATTTTTTCTCACGTCACGCCCCCCCCTGAATACCTCTGGCGCCCCCCAGGGGAGGCGCGCCTCACAGTTTGAAAACCACTGGTATATACCAAGGTATCCTGCAATTCAGGGTTATTTTCCCTGCAGTGACACTGACTCCTGCCCATTCCTTTCCCCCTGACAGTGATTGACGTGTTGGGTCTGCAAGACGCCAAGCAGAACCTGGTTGCCGTGGAGACGGTGGCGAGCACCATGAGCGCGCTGAGCGACGTGTACGTGGCGTCCACGCTGCGCCTGCCGCCCAAGCTGGGGGGGGTCCTGCTGGGGCTGTACGGCAAGCAGGACAACAGGAAGTACCTGGAGGTCGCCGTCATGGGCAAGATCAACAAGGGTGAGTCCCCATATAGGTCCTCACATAGAAGTTTATCACTTGGTAGGTCCCGACAAAGCAGCTCCACACACAAAGAAGGTCCCCAAAAAGCAGGTCCCCACAAAGCAGATCCCAACAGATCCCCATAGAGCAGATCACTATTAAGCAGATACACACAGGTCCCCACAAAGCAGTTCACAAAGGAGGTCCCCACACACAAAACAAGGCCCCATAAAACAGGTCCACACACAAAAAAGCAGGTCCCCACAAAGCATGTCCCCATACAGCAGGTCCACAAACACAAAGCTGGTCCCCACAAAACAGGTCCACACACACACAGCAGGTCCCCAGAAAGCAGGTCCCCACACAGTAAGCAGGTCCCCTCATACAAAGCAGCTCCACACACACAATGCAGGTCCCCATAAAGCAGGTCCCCACATAACAGATCTCCACAGAGTAGGTCCTGAAAGAGTTGTTTAATTCTACTAAAATTATTCCCACATTACACTCCAACTGAAATCAGACCATAATGACATCCCACCCAGTGATCTGGGCGGAACCAATCTTTACAGTGGCCAATAGGCTGTGTTCATCTGGCGGCCATTTTGGTTTCTAAAACAGATCCGATTAAACCACGCCCCCCAGTTCGCTGATTTGACAATCGACCGGCTCATTGGCGGCTGCCAATGATAGAGGGATCGATAGATACAATCTGGCTTCCATGACGACGGCTGGGGGCTGATGTTGAGGAACAAGGGGAAAAGGAGAGGGTGGCTCAGGCCCGTCACACCATCCGTGGGCTACTGGTTAAGGAGTTGGACCGGTAACCGGAGGTTGGTCGGTTCGAATCCCAACCCGTTGGAAAATATGTGGACGGGGGAAGTAGCTGTGCAGCCCTCTCTTACGCCCTCTTCCACGGATGAGGTGCCCTTGAGCAAGGCACCTGAACCCCCCCCCCGTTCCCGGGCTGCTGCACTGCGGCTGCCCACTGCTCCCGCTGTGCTGTGTACCCCAATGTGTGTGGACCTCTAACAAGGTCTCTCCTGTGTGTGCGTGTGTGTGTACTAGTGTGTATGGGTTCACCGGCTCGGATGGGTTAAAAGCAGAGAAAGAATTTCCCTCAAAAAGGGACAATAAAGGATAACTTAAACATAAGATCAGAAGTTCTTGGAAAGGTGGGACAAGCAACATAAGGTCTTGCTGGTAGGGAGTGGACATGTTTGAATAATATACAATGTTGTAATATAAAATAATAGCTCATGTTGAGTGGTTTCTTTGACAATGTAACAATGAACAGTCTTGGTCTGGAGAGGTTAATAAACAGCTTGGCACCAAAGACATCGATTAGTTTAGTTTAATCTGCGTCATCTGTTTTGGTAAGCTTGTGTTTGGGTTTTGTCAGTTGGTCTTATGTAACCATCGTTCATAAAGTGTTGCTGCAACAGACATGTTATTTGAGTGTGTGAGACTGTCTTTAACAATCTGTTAAACCTCTCATTTAACTCCTGTGCTTGCATGTGTCTGTGTTTGAGTTTGAGTGCATGTGTTGGACAAACACACACACACACACACAAATATGCACACATATGTGTGTGTGTGTGTGTGTGTGTGTGTGTGTGT